>NC_140463.1:35298454-35520954 GCF_051167445.1 Perissodus microlepis
TCCCAAACGCTCTCAAATAAAAAACATTCCATAGCACATCATATCCCTATGCCTTCAGTCCAGCTCATCCTAGACCCTCTCCCAGTCTAAAAAAAAAGTTATGACCACCCGTCACCTCCCTTAATGCGGGATGTCTGGAGATCTTCAAGTCTCGAGTTGGTCCACTGTGAAGGTGCAATAACATGGGGCCCACTTGTGATAACATTCTACATGCATGCATACAACTGGTAACAGGAGTGATCATGCTATACTAAAGTGATATGGTTAAAATATGGGACTAATACATCAGAAAAGAAATCTGCCATGATACCACACAGCACACACCATGACAGCTGGCCATAATATCTCCAGGTAACATTATCAGTAACAGGTGCTAGTTTCAGAGTGGTCACATCCTTTGATGTACTGTTTTTATGATTTCTTGTCAATAATGAGCACAACAAAAGAAACAAGAGCATAAGAAGGCAGTGCCTGATGTGAATCACAAATATTTGGCAAATATATTTGAAATTGTACTTTCATAAATATTTACAGAAAGTCAGTGGTTTGAAGATTCTTTTCAAAAAAGTGCTAAATATGTGTGAAATGTTCCACAATTTGTAGTGATAAAACGAAAAATACCTTAATTATATGAAACTCTGTGTTTGCATGAAAAGCAAAAGCATTGTACACTAAACATTGCTGTTTTATTTTCCTGCACTGTCACCACCTGCATTGCAAAAGACATTACACAATACAAAAAACACAGCTTTTTGTAATAAGCAGCACAACCGATAAAAACAAAAGGAGAACTTATGGAACATCAGGTTTTCAGGGTGGAGCTGTTAAGTTTCATTCCTAAAAGGAGACAAGTAACAACAGGTCACAAAAGCAAAACAAATTAGAAATTGTGCTGTATTTCACTTGGGAGTGGCCTACTGGAGTTGGAAGTCACATTCCCTGCATTGATTTCATGGAGTCTACAATTATGAGCAGTCTGTTGTGAAAGTGTGTTGACAAATAGACAGATGGTACCTGGTAAAGTGAAGCCTCAACATTCCAGCTGGAAAGCTGTCATTCTCTTACATATTCAGGTGACATCTCATAGTCTGACTAAAAGAGTTATACCTGCAGTTAAGTAAAAAGAATTGTAAAGGAATTACCTATCCACCACTGTTGGTTTTACACAGCAAAAGTCTACAGTCTTGTTCTGAAAAGCAGACAGTTAGGGTGAAAGATCACAATTGGCCACAAAGAAAATTATAAGCTGGTCTGCATTTTGCTCAGGGACTGGCCTTTTAAGTTGCATTATTTAATGGTAGGACTTCGTTGAAGAGCATTGTAGAAATGGGGTCTAAAGGACATGTTTCAAAGTTGAAGTTAACTCTGAGAGATCAACTGGAGAGAAGGATTTTAAATAAGCATCATAGTTTATAAAGTTGCTCTACATAATGACACATTTCTGAGATTGTTATATTTGGTTAAAATTTTATTCATGAATAAATGTTTAAAGTCACTAGTTAAAGTTTAAGGAATGCTTGGCACAACAGAGCTCTGACTCTTGGGGTTATTCTTTTTTAGTAAGATGTCACCTAATGTAACTTTAAGGGACGCTTTTTTTATAGTGCAACAAGGCAAGGCAAAATATAAAGATTACTGTGCCATCATTATTAATTAGTGATCAAAAGATGAAGTATTTTTCTCATCTTGGCTTTGGGTTTGTGTTATTTTTTTTCACGTGTTGCCATTCTGCCATTTTGCACACACCCTTTGTGAATGTAAACAGGCTTCCTAATCAGTGCTGAAACCTTCATCACAAAACAATAACATCATTTGGCTAACATTATTTTTATTATTAATCTAAAAATGCAAAACTTGCACTGTTACCATTAAAATGGAATCCTTATCATTTTTTACCAACTATATTACAATCCTTAATACAAAGTTTGGTTCATAAAGGAAAGATTTTCAGACTCTGTTGACAGACACATTTAAATTAAAGCATTACTAATGATTGGTAAACATTTTCAGTATTTGTTTAATTATCAGGTTAAATTTTTTTTTCCAGTGCTCATTATAAAGTGTTACCAGTGACGTGCGGTCAGGGGAGGTAGTGGAAGCAGTGAATCACCTGTCATCATGGAAAAAAATAAAATAAAATGAACAAATAAATGAAATAGCTATATTTATTAAATGGTTTGAACTATGAACTAATTTTCCAGTTAGTTTAAGCAATTTGGACAATTTTTTTTTTTATTAGAAAATTACGCAGTCTCTCACAAACTGTGTGCTGCCTTGCAATGAGAGTGTATCACTCTCTGTATGTCGCTAATCAAAGGGTTCAAACACTTCAAACTGCCGGCTTTGTTTAGCTGATGTTTATATTATGTGTTTAACCTGTTTTGTGTGCTCAGCAATCTTACAACTGTAGTAAAGAGGCACTGGGTGAGGCTGGCAGTTCTCTTACCTTAAGATAGGGAGCACTCGTGAGCCCAGTTGTTCTTATGCTACTCCGCAGCTGCAGAGTAAGTGACAGCGACCTAGCAATAATCTAGCTGAGCGAGTCAAGTGCAGTGATATTTTCTCGCCTCTCACCCTGTCTGCTTTTAGAATGGAAGATTTTATACCCAGGCTCAAACAGTTTTATAAACTGGACTTTTAATTGAAACAGGAGGTAATAAATAAAGGAAGAACGCCTGCGCTGAAAGGTTTGCTTCAAACTATGCAGTGTTGGGGAGTAACGGAATACATGTACCGCCGTTACGTATTTAAAATACAAAATATGAGTAACTGTATTCCGTTACAGTTACCGTTTAAAAAGGTGGTATTCAGAATATAGTTACTTTGTTGAAATAAAGGGCTTACACGGCGGTATTTTCCTGTTTCATACGTTAGGCTATGCTCTCTCTATTTTTTGGTAATTCCACGCCGGTGGAAACCCAAACAAAACACGCATTAAGAGGCTCAAATGCCTGTGTCTCAATCTCACGTCTCATAATGACGTGAAGAAATATTTTTAAAAATTATTTAATATGAAGGCAACAGGCAGAGTGTTACAGGCATCACCCTAAAGAATGTAGCCTCATGGGCAGTGTAGTCCGTGCTGCAGGGAGAATGGACTGCCATACCCGTTATGTGTCTGTGAGCGCGAGGGAGGGAGAAAAAGGACAGTGGAAAAGTATGAGCTGTCACCAATCAGAAACAGGAGCTGGAAGCATGTAAATATAATAATAACCACTGCAGCCAAAAAGAGTGCATATGAGAGCATGAGGGTGGGAATGGATGTTTGTATCTGTGTGTGCCTGTTGGTTTGTGTCTATGTGTCAGGTTGGGTATCAGACGCCACCTCTCTGGGGACATCTCAGGCCCTCCATGGTATGGAGGCCTATCTCCCCCCACCACTCCCCCTGCCAGTGGCAGACACCCTCAGACATCGGTGCATTGGTGGTTCTTTGTGTCCGGGGATGGGCGTCCAGGTACCCACCGGCTCACTCCTGGTGGCTGCTTGTCGGGGCCTGGAGCCTGGGGCTTGCTCGGGCTCCTTCGGGGGTGGGGTGCCCTCGGCCTCTCAGCCTGGGGCTCGGTCACTCTGGCACAGCTGGCTGACGGCGGAGCTCACGGGCACATCACTGCAACCCCCCCTGGCTTCTGCTCCGCGGCTGCTGAGTGACCCCTCATCTGGGGCTCTCCTCAGCTCTTTCTGGGATAGTGGCACGGCTGCCCCTCTGTTGGTCTTCCTTGATCTCTTGTGTTCTGAGGGCCTCTGGATGTCTGCAGCCTTTCAACACCTCTCTCTGTGTCTCGCTAGCAAAGTTGACCCAGATAACAAAGTAAAGCTAGTTTTCGGCTACGAGCTCGACACGGAACCTGACGTATTAGCCAGAGGTCCCTTTACTACGGAATAGTTTTCTATACGAGATCGCTGCAAAAAGTGCAGCCTTACCTACTGTCCACCCTACTGTTACTCATTTTACATTAAGATTTAAAAATCTATTTGGTATTGCTTTCAGAACTGCACATGATTATTACCTTCAGTAATAGTAATAAATCACATAGCAATAGTTGTTGTAAAAAGCATGATAATATATTAAGTAATCCAAAGTATTCAGAATACGTTACTCTCATTGAGTAACGTAACGGAATACATTACAAAATACATTTTGGGGCATGTATTCTGTAATCTGTAGTGGAATACATTTTAAAAGTAACCTTCCCAACACTGAAACTACGGGACAGAAGATTGCCTGCTCCTTTCAAAATGAGTGGTTCACATGAAAAGACTGGCTGTGTGGATGTCCAGCACGGAACCAATTTTTCTGCTTTCCTTGCTTTCTTTTCTCAACGTGTGACAATATCTGGACAAATGGGATATTGTGACATGAAGAATTTGCGGAGAAGCCTCAGCAAACATGAGCAGTCTACCACTCACATTCAACGTCAGATCACATTAAAACCTTTTAGGATCTCCAGGGTTTACTTAACTTTGGATGAACAGCAGCATCCACAATACTAAGGTAAAGGAGACTCGAGAGATTATGAAAGATCTCTTAAATGCCACCTGCTTCCTTCCCAAACAGCAGCTGGCATTACATGGAAATGATGAAAATACAGGCTATGCTAATCGTGGGAATCATGGTTGACTATTGGCTCAACATAGTTACCGCTAGCTGCCGCAGCCACGATTTGAGCCAACCTTTCCTGTTGTTAAAAAACCCAATCCTTTGATCTTCGGGATGAAGGAATAACAACACTCGGTGTTTAACTGCTCAATCAACAATAACTTTAATCAATACAATTCTCTTAATTCCATACAAACACTTTGAGCATTGCAAACGTCCGGAAGGGAGATGTGCATGAGAGGGTTGTCAGCAGATCTTGAAGTGTCTGACAGCAGTATAGAGTAATACAAATCAGTCTAATAAGTCTAATAATTTCACCTTTTCTAAATCAGGAGTATAATGCAACCTAAAACAATATAATGATTTCACAATCTTTACTCAGAGGTATAGTGTAGCATAAAACAGCATACTGATTCAACAGTTACCCCTTTTGATCTTCATCAGTATATTTTCACATTGTATACACATTTTCCTCCCTGTAACATTTAACATTTTCCAACAATACTATGCGATACCATTCCCAACATCCAGCCAGTTAAAACTCAATTTCCTTCACCCAAAATCAGTAACACAGAAACGTGGCAGTTGGAGGGTCAAGTCTGCAGGTCCACACACTCATGTGAACTTAGAATCTCTCTCCCTTCTCTGGTCTCTATCATCCTTCTGCTGCTGCAAAAAAAACAAAACCCTTTTCTACCAGCTGGGTGAATTGTTTGTCAACTTTTACTAATTTGTCTCAGTTTTAAGTCAGTCAAAACTTTATTTACATCATCAGTCTGTCACAGTACAGTCAGTCCCTCGCATGCATCATTGCTGATAGTGAAGCCTCTCGCACACGCGTTTCAGTATTCACTCACAGCAATATCACGTCAGATCAAAGAGAAGACAATTCTTTATGATTTTGGAGTGGATTGAACCGCTACAATCCTTTTAGACTCCGGACTCACCATCTCATATGATCAGTGTCCCAGATAAGTGAATTTCTCCAAAGCCCATTGTAATCAGGGGAAGCACACTTTGCGACTGTTTCCAGTAGGAATCTTTTGTAGCGCTTTTGATTTTAATCTTGCAGGCCTGCTTAAAAGAGAGCTGATTGTTAAATCATGAACTCACAAAATAGCACCACCGGTGGATAACACCTCTCAGATTTCTTATCTCAGTGCACTGTAACAAAAGCAAGAACAAAAGTAAAAAATAAAATAATAATAAAAATAACAAATACTAGGGCGAGTTCCAGACATGTCCAAGCATAAAACCGGCTCTCTCTCTTAGAGAAAAAAAACAACCCAAACCTCACTGGCAAAATCAACCTAGTGCTAAGCAAAATCCAAAGACCAGCCAAAAAATTCACAGGAAAGTTTATGCTTCCTAATGTAACAATATGGTTTAGGAATTAGCTTCAAGACATTACAAAGTTAGTTTATCATTCTCACTCTGTACCACTCCTCCTCATATCTCTCATCAGGGCTGTGTGAAGCACAGTAAGAATTTCAGTCCAGGCCTTCAGCAGCCATAAACAGGCATCTGGAGGCATGCAGTCACGTGCTGTTTGTAAAAAAAACCTCCAGCGAGTGACCAGCCTCTATTCATGCACAAAGGCAGGGGTCACTGTGCTGTATTTCGCCATTGCATAGTCATATTCTGACAGTGTGATTGTTATGCCATCATGAATGGACATCAAATGTATTTTTAATTTACACATCAAATCTCTGGCCATCAAATTTACTGGACATAAGTCTGACAATAAAAAAACATGTTTGAATGTTTGGCCCTGTCCGTCAATACAGGACAGGGGAATGTTGAAATTCTCTGTTTAAACATGCCCTGCTGCAGAGACAGAATGAGTGTACTTTCCTCCTAATCAAGCCTTGAATTTCAGGGAGTCGGAGCGTCACACCGAGTGTGTGGCTCCTGAGTCCACAAGAAATTTCACCCTCCCACCACACACAGATATTGTTTACATAAGCAGAGATTTATATACTTTGTTTGTTAAATGTACATATGTGCCCTCTGGATGACATGAAATGCGTTCTAAGTGATCAATGGCTTCATGTAACAGTCTGTGTGTGTGTGTGTGTGTGTGTGTGTGTGTGTGTGTGTGTGTGTGTGTGCAGCATTTTGCGTATCAGCATGAGCACTTGTTTGCAAAGCATTCTTCATTGCGTCAGCATGTGTATGTGTCTGCATCACTTTTCATTGCACCAGCGTGTGTATGTGTACTTGTATGTGGATCACTTCTCAGTGAATCAGCGTGTATGTTTAGGTGTGTGTGTCATTTCTTACTGAATAAACAGGTGTACATGTGTTTGTGTGTGTATCAGTTTATGCTGAGTCAGTGTGTATGTATGTGTGTGTGTGTGTTCATCACTTTCCTGTTCTGTTGTCTTGGTTAAACCACAGCCTGAAGCGTGCCCTGGGGTCCTGCCCTCCTTTTCAGTCTGTTTGCGACCATTGCTGCTGCTGCTCACAGTGCTGTCCATCCTGGTTCTGACCCTAATTGGGGCAGCCCTTTCTCCAGTGTCCATGGTCGCGCAGGTGAAACCTGCATCTTCTTTTTGTGTTTTGTCCGTTCTGAGGTGCCTTTTGACGTCAGTTGCTCCTTCTGTCTCTGTCACACCCTTTCCTCTGCTGCCCGATCATCTGTGTTGGTCCGTCACCCCCTTGCTCAGCGTAAATGCAGTTATAGTGGTCAGCATTCTGTTGCTCAGCCTCACTTTTCATCCGGGTTTGGTGGGCGTGTCGTCACAGCTCTGTCAGCTGAAGCTGTCTGGGAATTTCCTCCCGTGTAGTGAAATGGGCCTTGGGTTTAGCGCCCTCCGTCTCCCCTGTGTGAGATGCCTTTCCTGCAGCACTGTTGACATTTTCAGGTTGTTGTGGTGGGTCCAGCTGATACAGCATTTGGTCAGGGTCACGTCGAAGAGGGTAGAGGGGAGAGCAGTAGTCCAGGTGTCAGCTTCGGCTTCCAGGGCCTGCAAAGCACCCTGTAATGGGGCATAAGGGAAAAACAGACAGGGTTGGACAAACTACTAAATTTATCGTCTCATCACTGGTTGGCAGTGTAGGGACTAACGCGTTATTAAGTAAAGTGTTACAGTAACTACGTTATTATTGTGGCAACAATCACGGTAACTAGTTGTTATGCCAAAATCAGGAATGCGTTAATCGTTACTGGGTTTTCGATAGGGTCGTTATTCGTTACTTTGTGTGTTGCGTTCGACTTACCTTGGAAATCGGAACATGGACCTGGGAAAAATGTCACACTCAAGTAAACGGCATTCTGGTTAGCCTCGTTAGAGAAGGCGGGATTCAATTATAGTGACACCCTCAAAAGCGGTTGTTTTGCTAGCCCTCTACAAAAACAAATTACTACTAAACACATATGCAGCCAAAGCAGGACTGGCCATCGGGCGTACCGGGAATTTGCCCGGTGGGCCGATGGTGATTTTTCGTTTTTATGGCCGCCGGTCTGAGTATCAGGGGAACTGAACTTCAGGTGAGAATTTATGAACTGCTGTCTATCTGGGTCAGATATAAACCAAGTTTAGGTGTAGTTTATTTTCGTTGTGCTAATGTTTTACAGTCAGTTATAACAACTCGTGCTGTGTACTAGCTAGCATGACAGAGTTTATATTCTGCTGGGCGGGTGCTATGATGTTACTGATGTTGAACTTTATTTTATTCATAAGGTTAGTTAGTCCCCTAAAAAACTGAATCGTCTCGTGTTCACAGAAAATATTAGGAACGCAATTTGTCCCATACTTCAGCTACAATGAAAAAAAGACACAAAGCTGGAGTTATTCTGCGTCTTTACGCTGCACAGCTGCCTCTTCTTCTCTCATTCTCTCCACTCCTTTTCCTGTTGCTACTTCAATCATGAAACTGATCAATGATCAGCTGATTGGCTTTTCTGTCGCAAGTCCCGTCTCTCTTGTTTGTTTATTGCCCACTTTGCCCAGAAAGAGGAAACCAGCGGAGGTCTCGTTAAACAACAGCAGCACGTTTAAGCTTGATAAGCTGCTGTTAGAATTTATTTAATATTACTTTGTAGTATCAGCTGATGTTTGCTGGAGCCACAGCTGTAAAAGCTGCTGGTCATGATATCGGTTTGGATATCCTGGTGAGAGGGAAACATGAAGATGAAACCAGGAGATGTCCTTACTGAATTATCAGAGCTGAACAGGTGATGGAGAAACAGGTTTACCTTTTAGGTGACATGAATGAGTTGAAGGGAAGTTATGAACTGTTTCTGAGAGAAAAATAACACCAGGATCCTTTTCTAAGTAGCTGACAGCTGGTAACTGTGCAGGGGCGGGTCTAGCAAAGTTTTGCCAGTGGGGCCAGGTAGGGCATTAACAGGGAAAAGGGAGCACAAACAAATACTTTTCTTCCTAATTGTCATTTAAAATGTCTCACATTTAAGAAATAATTATCTGAATCTTACAAATGTTTTCATCTGATGCAAAATGTATAGAAATCCATTATTGTACATAGAATTTTTTTTTCAGGGTCCCATCATAATCTTTTCAGAAGTAGTGTATATGATGACAGTATTTTCCCCCAGATCATGACAGTGCAATCATATGATCTGGAGGTGGATCTTGATTCAGGAAGTAACCGCTGACGGTAAATCTTCATTGTCACTTTAGACTCAGAAAATATCTAGCATCAATGACGTTAGTTGAACACTGTTATTCTTTTGTGATAGGAAGAAGTAACAATAATTCATGAATACAACTTGAGGAACTTGAGACACATTTTTAAGAGATACCAATGAAAAACAAACAGTAGTTTGTTTTATTTAGTAAAGACTTACAGTATTTCTCTGCCATTTCCTCATTGTTTCAAGCTGTGCCCTGCCAAGTGAGACTAACAGAGTTAAGATTAGTATCAAACATTAGGTAGCAAAACATTCCCATGAAAATTATGGTTCACTGTGTGCAGTGTTGAGATCTATGAAATTGTCATTTTATCATTAGCACTCCTTTTTATATATGTTAGGGTTTATATACATGTCACTGCTGATTAGATGACCTACTAATTGGCAGAAACTTACCTTAAAGCAATTCATGCATAGTTTTGTCACACAGAGGTTATTCAACTCCAGAATGAAGGAAAGACAGTTCAGGTCCTCTTTTAAAACCGTTGCAGTACAAAAGCTTTTCACAGTTCTCGTTCACACCATGGATCTAACAAAGGATTCCACTACCTGTGGGATTCTCCCCCCAGTCTGGGTTCTTCCTGTGTGATTGCTCCCCCCCAACTTCCTGAGATAAAACTCACCCGGCTCCCACCATCTGTTTAACTGCATGAATAAGGTGTGACGCACACATGAAATGAAAGAAATTCCAATACACATGTTAAGCTTATGTGTCTTAGTTTCTGTCTCAGTGTGCTTTTTTGCTGATATTTAGTTTGGTTTATGGTAGTTTGGAAGCAGACACCCACTGCACAACGTCATGTTGGAGTGACATCTTTCATAAGAAAGAAAGAAATGGAGGGAAAGAAAAACAGAGGCACTGAAAAATCCGCTGGATCATCTGTTGGGGAAAAGAAAGAAAGAAAAGAAAACAAGCAAAAACAGAACAACATAATAGGGAAACCACAGCAACAATCTAGAAAAGTATAAGTAACAGTAAATATTGAATGTTACTGAGCAGCACACAAGGCCAACAGTGCATGGTATGCTTTGAGGCAGCAGCC
Organism: Perissodus microlepis; assembly: GCF_051167445.1. Taxonomy (NCBI): domain Eukaryota; kingdom Metazoa; phylum Chordata; class Actinopteri; order Cichliformes; family Cichlidae; genus Perissodus; species Perissodus microlepis. The sequence continues at coordinate 35,308,753 of NC_140463.1, forward strand.
AAGGAAGATATAGTGTGTCTGTGATCACCCGTGTGTACACCTGTGTGTGTGAGCGCGCTTTGTAGCAGGAACAGGAAGTGATACTGTACTGCAGAGAGAGCCGATGCCAATCAAGACATTAAAGCAGATAGATGTAGAGCAACAAAGCTTCTGATTAAACAGTGTGTGAGGTAGTTGAGAATTTACTCCAATGTCCTGTTATATTTTAGATAGCAAGGAGCAGACAGCTGAGTTTATTGAACTCCACCAAGACAGCCGGTGACGCTGAAGGTGAGACTGTCCCATTTCACAGCCTCGCACTTCTGGTCTTCAGAGATGAGTTGTGAATAGAGATCGACTGACCACGTGGCTTTCGCGCATTGCATTGTGGGTACGAGTGGCAACAAAATCAAAACACTGCATCAAGCGCTAGCATTTCCAGCACCGGTAATCATTAATTCTGAGGTTTTAATCCCTACTTGCATTTTATTTAAAAACAGTTATGTACAAAACGAAGGAGAACATGGCAGGTCCATACAAAGGCAGACGTGACGAAAAGGCAAAAAAAACAGTATGAGGGAAAAAAATCAAAGGAGTGAAAGGGTTAGACCCATACGAGCATACAGAGTGGAGTAAAGACGTTAGCGTGCTGCCCAACTTTCATCACGCACATATTTATTATTATATGGTCCTAAGTGTGAGTGCATACACTCACAAAATGTTTAGTAACTTCAGATCCCTGCAACAAGCCCAGGTCCAATTTACTTTGGTGATTTGGACTATTCCATTTCACAGCATTTGTTACATTTTTTTTTCCTTTATCTCCTGTACAGGCCAACGCAATCTATTTGTCTTTTCAGGTTGTAGTATTACACAACATTTTCAGATCTAATAGAAATAAAATAAGTGTTTTGTAATTCATTCAATGTATTGTCTTTATTTATAACTGCCATTGTTTCATTCTATTATAGAGTCTTACAAGAAAGAGGCAAAATTATATTCCAATATGCTTTATTAGCTGCTTCGGTGAAAAAGAAATCAACAATGCAAAAAAAAAAAAACATATCAAAACAACATACTGGAAAACAGTTATTCATCACTTGCTTGCTTCAATACAACACTTGGGCACATATTTGCGTGACTTTTCGTGGCTGTTTTGATATCGCTCTCTCTCTTCACCGATCAAATCTCGCTGTGGTAGCAGCTTTAAACTCGGTATGACCCAGGTTGATAGAGGGTGCCCAGTCTGGATCGCATTCCAGCATTTTGTAGGCTGGTTTTCCTGCAAAACACAACAAACATTAGCCCGCAAAGCCACAGTGAACAAAGCAGCATAGCACAACAAATTCAGTTCAAATCAATATAAGACTTATTTGTAACCTACATCAACAATTATGTTATGATAAATTACGTAATAACTACAACAGAAGACTTACCTTTGCAGAAATGCTTGGAGGAGACTAACATGTGAGCTGGAGTGTTCTGGGACGTTATATTTGGTCTGCAATCCAGGCCATCCGTCGGCTCTTTGTTACTTCGGAAACATGGTTTGAACAATTTTTCTTCCACGACGGAATCTGATAAAAAACGATCTCTTTACCCGTCGGCTTGCCGTGGCTGTCATGCGACAGCTTACAGCAGCTTCTTGCCATTCTTTGTGTTTCTTTTTATTGCTGTGTGACTGTTTTCATGTGAAAGCCTGCATGCGCTAGTACCACTTGCGACTCGTACCTACAATCCTTTGCGGTTTTACCCCGGAAATGACGTCACATTTTCAATCTCTATAGCTTTTATTGTTGCTGTTGTTTATTCCAGACAGCTTTCCAGCTGTCTCCACACCACACTACAACCCTTCCCCCAAGTAGGGAACACTAAAGCTACGTCCACACTAATGCGTTTTTGTTTGAAAACGCATTGTTTTCTCTCCGTTTTGGCCTCCCGTCCACACTAAGATGGCGTTTTCCTCAAGGAAAAACGCAGCATTTTGACAACGCTCTCCAAAACACTTACATTTCAAAACGGAGCTGTCCCGTCGCAGTGTGGACACTCGAAAACGCAGACTTTCTAAAACAATGACGCATTTTAGTCATGTGATGCAGTCATGTGACCAATTAAACAAAGATAGCGGAGGGCATTATACAGCAGTTGTTTTGATTGCTCTCAATTTTGACAGCCCTAAAAAAGATTAATATTAGTTTGTACATGCTCCAGATAGCTTTTCTTCAAATTCTTTAATCCTCACTCGCGTTTGTGCATGCGCAGGGCTGGAACTTAAGCGTTTTGGGCCGTTTCAATGTGGACGCACAACTCTGTGAAAACGACTGAAAACGCTAGTGTGGACGAGGAGCATTTTCAGACGAAAACGCTGTTTTCAAATCTATCCGGGCTAGTGTGGACGTAGCCTGAGATAGGTTGTATTGGCTCTGTGTGGGGAAAAAAGAATTCATGCTTTCAACAATTTCTAATGAGAGCTCCAGCAGATTTTCTTAATGCACAGGCTGTGATCAGCTGACCTACCTACTGATGTATGTGGATTTAAACAACTAAACTCAGCATCATGTAAGCAGATGTTTTTCGAGCTATCTTGGCTGATTTCCATTTCCTACCCTAACAGTATATACTGTATATTTTCTTTTAACTAGATATACACAGTTGGTAGAAAGGTGGAATATATGAATTACTCTAAGCGAATTACTCTAAGCGTCATCACCTTAGTCTCTGCTGCACTTTATGTAACCAAACCCTGACCATAAGCACATCAGGTAACTATGCACCAGTCCAACACACTGAACTTACCACACTAACACAAGCTAACCTGTTTATCCTGCAGAAAACTACAGAGTTTTTTCACACAACATTTGAATTACACAAATCTGGTAAACTTTGTTTGTTTTGCAGGAATTCTCACATTATGACAATACATACTTTATTAAAACACATCATACACTGATCAAATATGTGATTAAAAATTACATGTAATCTTTAAATCTGCAGTTTATCAAGTATCACCGAGGAGTCCATATCTTTAAATATAACCTGTCTTCCTCTCCTGCTCTGTCATTCTCAAATTTGTTCATTTCTGAATGAAGTTCTCGGACTCTTAGTTTTCTCTCTCTGGGAAGCTGTACTTTTAGCTAGCAACACCCTACATGGCAAACTGCATAGAAACAGTCTGTGTGTTTGCTAATGTTTCTTTGAGCTGATAGAAATGTTGCATTTGAAACTGTCTGACAGTTAAAAACATTATTTCCTTATTCTCGCTCCTCTTCATTAGTGCTATCTTGATGCTGATGTAGCACGAACACAGCTTACAGACACCTGCACTCATTCTGGCCTACTTTTTATAAATGTTATATATGATACCACTTAACCTAAAGTAAACACATTTACTGCTCTCAGAACAATCGCAACATAATTCTCTGTTTAAAATGTCAGTTTCACACTGCAGTACAAAACTGAAGCATAGCATTAAGTGAAAAGTGCCAGATATTGAGTGTCTGGACTCTGCAGGCATCTCCAGTGTTAATGAGATGGAGGTTCCAGTTTGAGAGATTTACTTGCTGTCTTTAGCTCACTGCGCACACTGTTCCAAAAATTAGTAATGTCAAAGTATCTTACTGTATATTTTATAGTTTTGTACTGTCTTTCTAGAATATCATTACATTTACATAAGTAGACTGTGATTTTACATGTCAAAGGTAAAATAACATCACTGTAAATATAATAAAACACAATTTACTTGTTTTGTAAATATGTTTTTTTGTACATATGCATATTCAGATTGTAAAAATACATTCAGAAATGTATCATAATTTCACAAATATTTGTCTGTTATGTGAGAGAATGATCTGTTAAATTCAAATGTAATACTATGGAAAAATATATAAAATGATCGAAAATTAATGAGAATAATCAACAATTAAAGGAGTATCTGAATTATAATTTTGCTGAAAATTTCATGTCATCTAGGTCTGATTCAATAATTCAGAGGTAACAAGTGAAAATATAATTAATAGGAATAAAAACCAAAAAAAACATATAAAACATCTCCAGTGTTTTTTCTGTACATTTACGTATTATGATTCATATTGGCACATTCATTGACCTTGTTTATAGGTACTTTCATTGTTTGATCATGTTAACATGTTCCTAATTTAATGTTTAAAATCACTTGAAAAGGCAAGATCCCATGTAAAATTAGCGCAACAAACTGTATTGTCATTACTGGAAATAACCGTATTTTTATGAGGAAGTTATTTTCTGATATTTTACGGTAGTATTTTGGTGCCCCAGCTGCCGGAATATTACCGTTTTTTTAAGATGTTTTTTTTTTAGCAGTGCAAGCTATTGTTTAAGGCAGATTAGTAAGTGCATTAAAACAGACGTCATATGGCTTGCTCATCGAAACAAGTCTTGCCCTTTCTTATAGACCTAATCTTTTGTGAGGTTTTTTATTCTGTAATTAAAGCAATGCAAGGTGACTAAATAACTATGTAAACTGTCACAAGCTACTGACTCATCCTTGCATACCAACGTTTAACAAAGGCTGCTTAGAATGAAGTGGAGTGAAAGCCTTCCTTTTTTCATCAAGCATTTATTTAACTAGAACTTGTATTTTAGGTAGTCTAGATTAGCTTTGTTATCATGATTACATGGTGTTATTAACTCCCTTTTTATTTATGATCAATTTTAATCTCCAAAAGTTGATTCGGTTCATCTGGACGTAGCATTTTCAGTGGGAGAAACGTTTCATCACTCATCCAAGTGACTTCTTCAGTCTCAGCTGACTGCAGGTTTCCCCAATCTTATAAACAGTACATAAAAAAGGGAATGTTTTACATAAATTAAATTTTTTGACAAATATGTTTGTAAATCATACTAAATGTCTTCATAAATATTTACAAAATATTTTTTATAGTTTGTTTTTAAAAAAAATGATAAATATTTGTAAGTTGAAAATGTTGTGTCTGAACAATTAAACACTCTGGTTTTATTCTCCTTCACTGTGTACACCTGGATTACAAAGGTCATTATATAAGACTTTCTTGTAAACTGACAGTGATAGACTTTTTATAATAAGCAGCAGAAAAAACAAAAGGAGAACTTCTGGAACGTCGACTTTTCAGGGTGGAGCTGGTGAGTTTCATTCCTAATAGAAGACAGTTAGGGCGGTAGGTAACAACAGGTACAAAGTATACAAAACAAATTTCACTTGGGAGTGGCCCATTGCAGTTGTAAGTCACATTTTGTGCATTGAATTCATGGAGCCTGCAATTATGAGCAGTCTATCATGAAAGTGTGTTGACAAATAGACAGATGGCATCTGGTGAACCGAAGCCTCAATATTCCAGTGGGAAAGTTGTCATTCTCTTGCATATTCAGGTGACATCTCATAATCTGACTAAAAAACTTATACCTGCAGTTAAGTAAAAGAATCATAAAGGAACTACCCATCCACCACTGTTGGTTTTACACAGCAAAAGTCTACAGTAAAGCTACATATGTTAAAATAAAATATAGCACACATGGTAGACAGACATGACAGAGATGAAAGACAGAGCGAGGCAAAGTGCTAGAGACAGATAGAGACACGAGAGAAAGTGACAGAGGCAGACATGAACAAAAGAAAACAAACATGAGAAAGAGAAGGAATAAACACAGACATGACTGGGGAAAATCATAAATAAACACAGAGACTGTCTGATTCTCACAGGAGACACAGGGACATGACAAAGACACAAAAGGTGCCTAATAGACAAGAAACCATTAACCAGAAATTAAAAAAAAAAAAAAAAAAAACTCATAGACAACAGGTATTTAGTCTTTGATCAGTTTTACTTGCAGCTTTCTTTCTCAGGTCCTCCAAGAAAATGCTGTAGGCACTACCTCTCAAATTTAGTTTTGGTGGGCTGCATAGTCTGGATCACTCAAACACCTCCATATTTTCCTCTTTCTTCTAGTATAAAACATTAATACATTCTTAAAACATACTCATTGCATCCGTTTTTAGAACTGATGATGAACAACCAGAGATGACTTAAGAAAATAGCAATTTCTCTGATATAAAATCCATAAGCTGCATATCAAAGACATTAAATTTGTGAAAATTATCTGCATGCTGCGTGATCAAATGCTTGTGCATGTTGTATCCTAATGAGGACACACATATGATCTTTCTCTTTGTATTTAGGTATGAACACAAAGCTACCAACGCACAATTTAACAGATAACCACTGTGATTCTACTATAGAAACATGCACAAGTAGAAATGGAAGCTGCAGCCTGACTGCTCATCAGTTTTTTAACCTTTAAGTTCAGGGTGTGGCTCCTGGACTAGAAACAGCATTCAATCAGCTTTCACTCTGGGTTCTTGGCTAGCTTAGCGTTAGGATGCTAACAGTCCAGATGCTTACAAACAACAGAAGTCATGTTAGCAGAATAATGCAGCTGTTTCTGTCATGGAAGCAGTTTCCACTTTAACATCATGCACATATTCTTTTGTGCAATAAAAATAGAAGTAAAATGTCCATATCCACACTGTAGAAAGTAGCCACTATTTTCCAACTAACTAACTAAGATCAGCTGATTGTAGTGCATCTACAATTGGAACTGATAAGAGGGATCAATAGGCAAGCAGACTAGCAATCTCATGGAAATGGAGTTGTGGGGATTGGTTCTCCACAAGAACTCGTTCTCGATCCCCATCCCCAGTCAGTGGATGACAGGTGGAGGGGAGACAGCAAGCTCTCCTCCAGCTGCATGGACAGGTGAGTGTTTCTTAGATTTAGGTAGAAGGTTGTTGTTGACCCTGTTCTGACAGCATTTAATTCCAGCTCCCCATCTCTCTGGTGTATCTCGATACCTGGCCTATACCGCTATAATCGCTGTCTTCATAGCATCTGCCTCTCATCCATCTTTCACATAATGTCTACCTATGCATGTGGTTGGCTGCATAGTGTGCACATTAAAATAAAATCTTGGCCCTAGCTGCATGGATTCTTAGAAGAGCTGAACGCAGGCCCTTTCCTGACAGGAGTCGGCGCTTCTTGATTCTACAAAGAATCGGCTCTTAAAGCCAGCTCACTTGCTAATGACACAAAAAGTAAATACTGTCCAGAGAGGGAACTGCTCTAAAAAAGACTGTTTCTGTTTTAAGGTTTGTTTGTATATCGTATGTGAAACATTTTTGTTTTATATAAGACATCTCAGACTATCAAAGTACAGTGTCTTAACATTTGATTTTGGGTAGTATGTAGCAAACTCACTGAAAAAGTTTGGTTCATTTTCACAGCTTTTGATGTTATTTCTGCAGGTACAGTAGTGCAGTATTGGTATGGTTCTAATCACACCAACAATTATAGACTTGTATGACTTTTTCCCTTTGATGATCTTCAAAACATGCGCAATGTGTGCAGGACACACCTTGTACACACCTTGTACATTTTCCGGTACAGACACATAAAAGCTATTCTACTGATAGAGGCTTTCTGTTCTATTATTAGTCTTTTACTAAAACCATCTGAGAATGTGGCATCAGTGACGCCTATTGACTAAGACAATGACGTTTAATGTCATGACTTTTATGTTTCTGTTACCACAGAAATTGTTATGTATTATTAAATAATGCTGTTAGCATTAGATTGTCAATCATATTTTTAATTTCAACAGTAATTGTTTTCTTTTTGTCTCTTTGTTTTTTTCACCTGTTTTGGAAACAAATTGCTTGAATACTGAAAATTCATGACTAAAAAAAGACTTAAAAATAAAGATTAGTTCAAAAAGGTTTATAATTTTATGATATTGTTCATTTTTTTAATGTTGCTTTCTTCTGTTTACCTGTTCTGAAAACAAATTGTTTTGTTTCTAAATGCTGTGGTTCTGGGTCGTTGACCCAGTGTTTTGTGTTTGCGGACTTTTTAATCTTGTTTACTTATCATTGTTGTGATCCTTGTCTCTGTTGGTATAGTTTAGTTTTTAATCATGTCTGTCATAGTCTTCGTCTTTGTGTTCTGTCTTCAGCATCCCCTTAATCTCCTCAGCATATTTTTGTGTCTGGAGTCTGGATCTCTGTCTACAATATATTTCTCCTGTTAGCTATTTGTTCCTGTTGTCTACTGTTTATATTTTATTCCAGCACAGTTGGTGTGGAGCACCTACAAATTCTTTGTACATGTACAATAACAATAAAGGGCTATTTTATTCTATTCTAAACGTATTTCTAAACCTTCTGGAAAGCCTTCCCAGAAGAGTTGTAGCTGTTATAGTTGCAAAGGGTGGACTGAGAGCATATTATATCCTATGGATTAAAAATAGGATGTCACTAAAGTTTATAGGCGAGTGAAGGAAAATGCAAGTACTTTTGGCAATATAGTGTAGTTTCAAAATGATAGATAAACTGATGTTTGCTTTAGTTTATTAAGATCCCCATTAGCTTTGCAATAGCACGATGTGCCAGTCACAGTTGTTACCTGCTCCATGCAGCTTAAAGTGTCTTGGGCTAGTCTGGATGAGTTCATTGCTACAAGGTTTTTCACATACAGATACAATGAATACATTTTTCTCGAGTCAGTGAACAAAAAGTGAACTTAATTGTTTTTAAAGACGTTTTAATGAACAGGAATGAAGAACAATGTAAAGGTGAAAGCTATGCTTTGGTGAAATAATTTTATGTTAAGTTTAGATGCTTACTTTTCTTTATGTTTTTATCCAAACATTTGCACATTAGCAAGAATGAAAATGTGTTGGTGTGCTGGACATTCCTCATGCATTTTTCTTCTTAGAAAGATATGTACTGATGGAAGCTTCCTTTTCTATTATCAGTCTTTTACTGAAAACACTTTGAAAAGCACTCTATATGTTCTGTCTGTTTGCGTGTCTAGAGTTCAGTCGGTGTGTGACCTGTTTTACTTTGAATGTCCGTATCTCATGTCAGTGTTTCTAGTTTTGCTTCCCTTGCCTCATCCTGCCTAATTACTCCCAGCTGTGCTGTCCTTTTGTGTCTCATATCCCTCGTTATCCCTCAGTGTATTTAAGCCCCGTGTTTCTCTTTGTCAGTGTTGTGATCTCCCTCACATCTGTCTGTGTGTTCTACCTGCCAACCCTGTCTAGTTTATTTCAGTATTCAAGTTTAGTTCTTTCTTGTTTCCAGCAATAAAGCTGCCCTTTTGAGTTTACGTTTCAACTGTTTCTGCATTTGGGTCCTTTCCTGCCTGCCTGCACTCAGATCATGACAAACATGTTCAACAATAATAAATATGTATTTACTTACAGAAATGTTTAAATTTCCTGTCATATTTTGAATATTTTACAATAAGTCTTTTGTTTCATTCTTTCTTTATGTTCAAACGGATGCTTGTCTCCAGATTTACTTTTTTTCCATTGGCCCTGAAATACTGTACTTTGACTAAAAGACTCTACATGTAAGCAGTTAAGTGGAATTAATTAGTAAAGTGTATCAAATGCTAATTGTAACTGTAACTATATTTCTAATGAAGAAAAACCTTCGTGTTCCCTTGTAGAGTAACTCTACAGACACAACCTAGAAGACTGGTAAATAAAAATAAATACATTTCACTGGTGTCCTTCTTTAAAATTTTATTAAATCTAACAATATATGTCAGCTGTCTTCAAGTAACAAACTAAAATGTCAGTGTTTAATCAGAGTTGATCAGAAATGGTGTGAAAACAGTGCAGTGATGCCATTCAACTACATGATTTTTCATTGGTATGAAGTTATGTCACACAAAAGAGCCACACCTTGTTTATAAATAGCAATGAAAATGACGCACATGTACCTCAGTTGTACAGATATCAAATGATCAAATGTAACAACAGCAGCTTACATAACATACTAGATTTCAAACATCATTTATAGCTAAATAGTGCCTGTTAATAAAGGATGATCTGGACAAAAGGCCTTTCTTTCTGTTTGTTCGAGTGTTTATGCTATTAAATCAATCCTATTGTCAGGTAGTTTATGTGAGCTAAGAGATCAGTGATCTCTTAATTTGTTCATTTCTTGTCTTTCTTTGTGTTTGCTATTAAATCAAACCTGAGCCTTATTGTTAGGTTGTTCATGTGAGCTTTAAACTTTGATCTCTTAAGTTGTTCATTCCCTAGTGGATTCAAACCTACATAATTCGGTTCGATAACTCAAATTTAATTAAATCATAACGCCACAAATCAAGAATATAGTTCTGGCAGAGAGACTCAGCTGAAGTCCTGGTAGATCAACTAATCTCAGTGTTAGCCAACATTAGCTCACAGGTTTATAAAATCAAGCATGGAGCCATAAATTCTGCCTTTACCAACATTTATGAAAGAATAGGTTGTTCCAAAGTGCTTTATTCACTTAAAGGTACTGTAATCAGATGCCACCTTTGTATCTGCTTTTATTAATACTATTTTGATGTTTTAGTAATTAAGAGTTTTGTTTTAGTAATTAAGAATGAACTCTAGTATGCCATGTGACTACAGACAGAGCACCCCCCCCCCCCCTCCACACACACACACACACACACACACACACACACACACACAAAAAAAACATGTTGCAAGGGACAAGTACAACATTTTGTACATGTGGTAATATGCAGAGTCCACTTACACAGTGTCCAATAACTGTCATTATAACGGCAATAATGTAAACATTGACACAACTTAACTTTGACAACAAAATTTACAGCTTTTTGAAAGTTATATATGGTTTCATTTAATAATACATAACAAGTTTTGTAGTAACTTCGTAACTTTACAGAAACTCCTTTTTACCTCAGTAGAAATCTATTTGTTTGTCTGCCATGACATCAATGAGTAACTTATGTCTCAAGGGAAAATAAAGGTAGAGGCTCTTATCCTGAGGCAAGAAACTGTAAGGTTGACAGTTGAGAAACTTGTGAATCCTGTGACGTAACATTTGTCATCATCAAGACCTCACAACCTCGTCTATCACCTCTCACATACGTCATTAGCCCTCACGCTTCTGAAATATATAAGGCCACGAGAGGTGTGAACATATGATTAAAAGAGTTGAAGAGCAAAGAGTTGTGAATTGCACTGTTGTGAGACAAAAAAATTGGAAACCATCTACAGAAGACAAAAAGGACAATTGATACATTTTTCATCTGATCTCAATTTTGGTAAGTGCAATGAAATATAAATTTTATTTACTGTTAATATGACTATTTTGTATTTTAGCTTGTTATACAAAGTAATTATTTTATCTATATTATTTTAAAATTCTGATTCATATTTTTTCATTAAGATGTATAATGATGAGTACAGTAAATAAGTCTTGCATTTTTGTGAAATTCTATTTTACTTTTTAAGTAGTGTTTTGGGGTTTTAATTTTTTTTAATACATATACACTTGCCATCTGTGTCTTTTACAGATTTAACTGATTAAACAATGGGTGTTGGACTGATAATATCAACGTTCTTGTTTCTAACAGGTGAGCTAAGTGGTGCTAAACTTACTGTTGATAAAGGAATTATGAACTGCTTTATCATAGCAAAGTATACCTCATAACTAATTGCTACAGACAATATGTAGACTGCATTAAAGTTGAATGTTATACTACTTTTTATGGTTAGGCACTTGAGTGCATTAAGTAAATCTAGGTAAGTTCTACCTAGTAAGATGTCTTCAAAAAATGGGTTTAGTAAAAATTTGAGTTTGGTATAGCTGAGATGAGGATGATTTACATGACTTTTGACAATTTTGCTTTAAAGAAAAAAAATGTAGTTTCTCTCTGAATCTTTCTCTCTTGGCTGTGAAGCATGTGATTACACAGGTCTGCAACTGCATAAGATTTTAGAGTGTTTCTTATAGATTTTTACTCATTGAAACCGGGAAAAATGTGTTAAAAATGCCATCTCATCAGGTTTTCTTGCAAATCTCATGTTTTTAGTTTAAATCCACAATTTCCCTTTTTAGACTGAAATCTGGTATCCTGTACTTTAGTCAAACAACCATATCCAATGATGTCTTACATTCATTTAATATTTGTAAGAGCGAGACTCAAGATAAATATTTCTCATAATCAATCTCACAGCACACATGGGGCATTCCATTTAAAATCATTCAGTTCTGAAAAAGGTTAAAAGGTCATATCATAATCAGCTTTTATACAGCCTTAACATATTCAAAGAAACAATGCAAAAATGACCTTTGAAACTATTGGATTTACCAGAACTTGAAATGACAAGATTAGGCTGGAATTTTGCGCTTGTTAATAAATGATATTCTTGTCCAATATTTGAGCCCTCACAACTAGAACTAGATTGCAAATATTTATAACATGAGAAAAAATATCATTGTCAGTGTCAAAAATGATTATATTAGAAGATTATTTGACACAGAAGGATTAACAGGTAAAGACTGACCTCTATCACAATATGAATAGAAGTGAGACCTTTCAAATGCTATAATTCATTTTTGACAGCCATGTATGTCACATGGGGATATGATCCTTAAAAATTTACCCAAACTTCACTTTATTAAGCTTTCCTCAGTGAATTATCAAAAAATTTATTTTCTTCTTTATGAATCTTTTTTAATCTGCTGCATATAAAACAACCACTCAAAAAAAGGGAACAAACATTGAAAAATTGAGCTAAAAAGCAAGAAAAAAAAGACAGCAAGCTTAAATACTGGCTAATCATGCCATTTCAGACACACATGGGTAGCAAACAATTACATATAAAAGAGAGACTCAAAGGACAAACACAGTGGTTTAGAAGAATTTCTCCAGTTACCCCACGATTTAGAAATCATCTGTGTACACCAGTCAGCACTTTTTATGATTACAAAGGTTGCATCGCAAGACACAAGTTTTGCTTTTCATGACAGCAGCCCTAAGTCAACTCCCAGTACTGATAAACAAGAAAAAGCAGTGAATTAATTTTATTAAATATATCGATAAATGCAATATCTTTTAACGAAACCTAAATGATTATAAGCACGTATGGGGAAAAAAAACTTTGGGGGGAGATCACTTTAGATTGATTGCAATTTATATCAAAAACATAAAAAGCTGAAAAAATTGGGTAAACTGTTGGAGCATTGGATTGATGACACTGAACTTGTTTTAAGGTAGAGATGGACGGTAGAGATTCATGTGGTTTATGTTTGTCATAACAACATCATATTAATGTCATAACAACATCACCAGCTACAACAACCACTACAGCAGCTACAACAAGTACCACAGTGGCACCAACAACTACTACAGCAGCTCAAACCACTACAGCAGCTACAACTGCTACCACGCCAGTTACAACATCGACAACATCAGCTCCAACGACCACCACAGCTGCTGCAACTACCACCACAGCTGCTACAACAAGTACCACAGTGGCACCAACAACTACTACAGCAGCTCAAACCACTACAGCAGCTACAACTGCTACCACGCCAGTTACAACATCGGCAACATCAGCTCCAGTGACCACCACAGCTGCTGCAACTACTGCAACACCAGCTACAACAACCACTACAGCAGCTACAACAAGTACCACAGCGACACCAACAACTACTACAGCAGCTCAACCCACTACAGCAGCTACAACTGCTACCACGCCAGTTACAACATCGACAACATCAGCTCCAACGACCACCACAGCTGCTGCAACTACCACCACAGCTGCTACAACAAGTACCACAGCGGCACCAACAACTACTACAGCAGCTCAAACCACTACAGCAGCTACAACTGCTACCACACCAGTTACAACATTGACAACATCAGCTCCAACGACCACTACAGCTGCTGCAACTACTGCAACACCAGCTACAACAACTACTACAGCAACTCAAACCACTGCAGCACCAACGACGACAGTATCAGCTTCAACAACTACCACAGTAGCTCTAACAACTACTACAGCAGCTCAAACCACTACAGCAGCTACAACTGCTACCACGCCAGGTACAACATCGACAGCATCAACTGTAACAACAACCACAGCCGCTGGAACTACTGCAACACCAGCTACAACAACCACTACAGCAGCTACAACTACTACAGCAGCTCAAACCACTACAGCAGCTACAACTGCTACCACGCCAGTTACAACATCGACAACATCAGCTCCAACGACCACCACAGCTGCTGCAACTACCACCACAGCTGCTACAACAAGTACCACAGCGGCACCAACAACTACTACAGCAGCTCAAACCACTACAGCAGCTACAACTGCTACCACACCAGTTACAACATCGACAACATCAGCTCCAACGACCACCACAGCTGCTGCAACTACCACCACAGCTGCTACAACAAGTACCACAGCGGCACCAACAACTACTACAGCAGCTCAAACCACTACAGCAGCTACAACTGCTACCACACCAGTTACAACATCGACAACATCAGCTCCAACGACCACTACAGCTGCTGCAACTACTGCAACACCAGCTACAACAACCACTACAGCAGCTACAACGAGTACCACAGCGGCACCAACAACTACTACTACAGCAGCTCAAACCACTACAGCGGCTACAACTGCTACCACACCAGTTACAACATCGACAACATCAGCTCCAACGACCACTACAGCTGCTGGAACTACTGCAACACCAGCTACAACAACCACTACAGCTGCTACAACAAGTACCACAGCGGCACCAACAACTACTACAGCAGCTCAAACCACTACAGCAGCTACAACTGCTACCACGCCAGTTACAACATCGACAACATCAGCTCCAACGACCACCACAGCTGCTGCAACTACCACCACAGCTGCTACAACAAGTACCACAGTGACACCAACAACTACTACTACAGCAGCTCAAACCACTACAGCAGCTGCAACTGCTACCACACCAGTTACAACATTGACAACATCAGCTCCAACGACCACCACAGCTACTGCAACTACAACAACATCAGCTCCAACGACCACCACAGCAGCTGCAACTACTGCAACATCAGCTACAACAACTACTACAGCAGCTCAAACCACTACAGCAGCTACAACTGCTACCACATCAGTTACAACATCGACAACATCAGCTCCAACGACCACCACAGCTGCTGCAACAACTGCAACATCAGCTACAACAACTACTACAGCAGCTCAAACCACTACAGCAGCTACAACTGCTACCACACCAGTTACAACATCGACAACATCAGCTCCAACAACCACTACAGCAGCTGCAACTACTACAACATCAACTCTAACAACTACTACAGCAGCTCAAACCACTACAGCAGCTACAACTGCTACCACTCCAGGTACAACATCGACAACATCAACTGTAATAACCACCACAGCAGCTGCAACTTCTGCAACACCAGCTACAACAACCACTACAGCAGCTACAACAAGTACCACAGTGGCACCAACAACTACCACAGCAGCTCAAACAACCACAGCAGCTACAACTGCTACCACACCAGCTACAACATCGACAACATCAGCTCCAACAACTACTACAGCATCTCAAACCACTACTGCAGCTACAACTGCTACCACACCAGCTACATCATCGACAACATCAGCTGTAATAACCACCACAGCAGCTGCAACTACTACAACATCAGCTCCAACAACCACTACTACACCAGTTATAACAGCTACCACAGCAGCACCAAAAACTTCAACAGCAGCTCAAACCACCACAGCAGCTTCAGCTACTACCACACCAGCTACAACAACTACTACAGCATCTACAACAATGACTACACCAGCTACAACATCGACAACAGCCGGTCCAACAACCACCACAGCACTTTCCACAACAATATCATCAGCTCCTACAACTACTAGATCAGCTCAAACAACGACCACAGCAGATGCTTCTGCAACAACTAACCCTAACCCTGCACCCACAAATACAACTGCTCCAACAACCACCAGAACACCTGCAACAACAACATCTGCTCAAACAATCACCACTGCAGCTCCAATAATAATCTCATCTGCAACTATTGCAACTGCTACAGCAACCACGACAACAAGTCCAGCTCTTACCACAATTGCTCCGATAACTATCACAGCAGCTTCAACAACTTCCACTCTCAGTTCAATAAGTACAACAACAGCAACAACAACCACATCTGGGGCCACAACCGCCAGATCTCTGGCAACTAGATTTGTTGTTTTCAGATCCATTCAGAGCACTTTTACAAAGGACTTGTTGGATTCATCATCCGAAGCTTTTAAGAATCGATCTTCATTAATAAAGAGACAGGTAAGTCTTTCCCTTTCTCAAAAATCCTGGTGAATAGCGATTTTTAAAAAGTTGATGCAGAATGTGAAGTTTTGGGGGGGGGTTGTTTTTTGTTTTTTTTGGGGGGGGAGGGGGGGGGGGGTGTTATGTGGAGTTCTAAGCATTTATTACTGAATTAAGAGGCAAAGATGTGTGCATTGATTTTGGAAATTAGAAAGAAGGCAGTGTTTAAGGATCATAACCAGTCAAGTGGGGAGCCTAGCAAAGCTCTAAAAGTAACAGTACCTTTTTTAAATCAAGTTTTATTCATCCAATAATGTTCGCCTCATTGATTTATTGAACTGCAGTCTGTTTTACTGCTGGCAGAGCTCTTGAAGTCAGTATTATTGATGGATTTTTATTCTTCTCTAAAAGCAGAAAAGCTATTAAGATGTTGGTTCTCACTGAATCTTCCTTCATATTTGAACAAACATTCTCAGCTATGTAGTTAAAGAAATCCAGATAAAGATTCTTTTTTTTCACTCTCCTGTCAACTGTCTTTCACATTTCCACCTGAGGCACTCAACCTAACTTTACAGCACTTATTCAAGACAAGACACACTACATTTCTCTCACTAGAAGATGGATAAAACACTTAAAAACCCAATGAAGTTATAAAGCTACTTAAATTTAAAATCTGTGAATTTTTTTTCCAACACAATATTTTGCTTACAATGTTTATTTGGAAAGGGCAGCACAATGGCATGGTAGTTATCACTGCTCCCTCACAGCAGGACAGTCTTGGGTTTTAATCTATATTCTCATGTGGCTCCTTGTGAAATATGAATTTCCTATCTCTGCTCTAAGGAAACATGTTAAACTATTGGGCAACAGGTAGAATGTAAAATTAATATAGCAAGCCAATCTTTAGACTAAGCCACCATAGCTACTCACTGTAGGGATCAGTTGCTCATTAGTCTCCTGTCATATTTTACTGTAAAATTTGTCACATAAAATAGAAACATAGTTTTAATGTGTGTAACAAAATAAAATGAAATGAAATAAAATCTCCTTTGTGTCTGCAGCTAGAACCTGTTTACAAAAATGCATTCGGTTCATCATTTGTTGCCTTGGATGTTGTGAGCTTCAGGTAATTTCAGTATTACCTACCAATTTCAGTATTTTGACATATAACATTAAGAGCC
Organism: Perissodus microlepis; assembly: GCF_051167445.1. NCBI lineage: Eukaryota > Metazoa > Chordata > Actinopteri > Cichliformes > Cichlidae > Perissodus > Perissodus microlepis. The sequence goes on from NC_140463.1 coordinate 35,326,102, forward strand.
CTAAATATTCCAAACTATAATTTTTGTCTCTGCATTTACAGTCAAGGATCAGTCATAAACAACATGGAACTTCGGTTTGTAAATTCATCTGTACCAAACATCACCGAGATTAGAAATGTTTTGAACAGTACAGCCTTAAACGTTACAGACTTTGACATTGAATTGGCCTCCATCAATGTCAGTGACACAGGTGAGTAATCGTAGTCGTTATGTTTAATCAAAAAGTCTCAAATGTTTTAGAGTGACTTGGTTAAAAATGTTTTGTACATTTTTTCTACCACAGCTGCTGCATCAACTACTACAACTGTTGTACCAACAACTACACCTAGTGCAACAACTACTACATCTACTGCAACTACAGCTTCAAGTGGAGTATGCCACAAGATTCATTCCAGCACTGTTTTCCCTCTGATGCTGCTATTATGGGTTCTATCAAGCCAGCAATAGCATCTGTGCTATTCCATATGAATGGCTTGCAGAAGATGATCTCTTTCACTGCAACTCTTTATTTATTATTATTTAATTGAGAAAGAATACATTTGGTATGTTTGTCAATATGAAAATATTTCTGGGTGGGAATGACCCTGAAATGAACAAAATGACACAGACTTATTTTATGCACCCCATTAATTGAATCATAAATAGAAAATCTGACTCGAGGATACAGGGACAAAATATATGGTTTCTTCTGTATCTTAGAGGCTTGGCAGTTTATGCTGTTCAATTCAGTTTTATTTATATGGCACTAAACCACACTAACAGTCATCTCAAGGAACTTTATATTGTAATGTTAAGATAAAGAACCTACAGAGACCTTCCTGCTTGTAAGCGTGTCTCTGCCTACATGTCTGTTAACTGTTATTCTTTCATTTAGAAAAAAGACTAAACATGAAAAGATATATAGAAACAACAGGTCTTTTTTATAATTTCCAAATGCATGTTTTAAGTTCATTCATATATATATATATATATATATATATATATATATATATATATATATATATATATATATATATTGTGGAGATCAGGGAAATTATTTTACTGCTATTGTTAATAATCATCATCATTACCATTGCATTAATAATATAACAGCATTGATATTGCATTCAGATGTTTAAACAGTGTGTGTCTTTCAGAAAGACTAAGCCACAGGCTGACAGGAAATTGCAGGTTTGCAGTGTGCCTTTTGCAGAACTGAAACCGAAAGCAGAGTCTAAGTGCAGGTTATTCTGAGGAGCTGTTTGGACGAGGCTATGTGAATAACTAGGTTATTCAAATGGTCTGTTATACTTTTATATTCTTTTATTGAGCTTTTAGTAGAGGTTCTTGATTAAAACATTTATTCAACATACTACATATAGTTCCAGTTAGGTTATTACACATAAGGATGAGCCTCTGTTCTGGTAAAAGGTCAGAAGTGCAACGGGTGAGATGAGAGAGCATTTAAGGACGACACATACACACACACACACACACACACACACTCAGTTAGAGAGAATCATTGATAGGTGAGAGGTTAATCATGTTTGCTTGTAACTGCGGGTTTGGAGAAGCGGCAGTCAAAAGGTTGACAGGAAACATCTGCCGTGAAGACGAAGACAATGTTCTTTTTAAACTGTGTTAAAAGTCATTGTGGTTTTAAATTGACGTATGCATATATTGTATCTGATGACGCATGAGGGGGCATCATTAAATTCAAACCCTGATGGTATAAAAAATCTGCTTATGCTTTGATTAGTTGGAGATCAGCGCTGTCTGCGAACAGGCACTGGTCTTCCCACGCGTGTATTTCATTAAAATCAATTGTTTGACCAAGCTCTTCTGGACCCTGTTTGTTTTTACTCTCCTTCCTCAATATTTGAACCTTAACAATATATATATGTATATATATATATATATAGATATATAGATATATATATATAAATTTTATATCAAAAAGCTGAGTTTTCTTATGAGACCACAGTGCATGGCGGATGAGTGAGTGAAGTGTGAAAGATGTGACTGACACAGGCTGCTCCACACAGCAACAGAGAAGGCTCGGCTGAGCGTAAAAAAAAAGCTGAACTGCATCACTATTTTTGTTGAATAGATTTTTTTGTACCATAACTGGGTTCTGGAGGCAGTTTATAACTTTCGCAGAGATCGGGAGATTATTTCATTACGCTGCATTATTGACGCCTGCATTCGGGTGCTCTCATGTTCGCTCTGCTTACGTATCTGTTAGCTCGGTAATTTAGACAATAGGATGTTGACAGTAGAAAGTAGATCTACTGGCACTTTTCTTTATATAGTTGTATGATTATAATAAGATTTATATTCTGTGACATGTCTTTCAATTGTTACATTTTCTGTAAGAAAGTTACAATAACCACAATACATAATCTATGAGAAATTTACACTGTCTCCTGTGATGTTTTGCAATTTAGGTGGGTAAAGAGAAATGGATTCAAGGAACTTTGAGAACCGGAGCTTTCATGAATGCTAAAGCAATTTTGAACAAACTGTATTTTGTATTTTTCTGGGCAAAAGCACCATGCCACTCCTGTGTTTTAAATGCACTTTAGAACAGCACGCAACAACACCACATATGGCGGGCGGGGAGAGGTATTGGGCCTTCACACCTCCCCTGGGAGGAGAAGTTGGCCGTCTGGTCGGGATCCCTCTTCTCTATTTTTCTTTCCCTCTCCTTCTGTTAACTCTCTTCCCAACTTCTCTTTTCTTCTTATTTCGCTTTCTCGCCCCCAAGCCCAGTTCTGATTATAATAACTTAAAATGAAAAATAAACAATAAAGATCAAATAAACTATGACAGTCAAGTGGACCAGTATAGTAAAAGTTCCACTTTGGAAAGTAAATCTGTTGGGCATTTTTCTTGGCCTTCAGACAATAATCCATTTTACTACAGTACCGAAAAAAAGGAGAAAAAAAAAGAAATGGGGCATAACAGCACTGCCCTGTGCACTCCGGTCAAATGGCCAGATGGTCTGTCATGCTGAGATACAAAAGACCAGGCACACAGGCAGCGTTATGGAAGAGTGCATGTTTGAGTTATAGTGTTTTAGCTTGGTAGTGTTGTTGCTAACTGATGGACTCGCATGCAGACGAAGTTCTGGCAAGCAAAAGGTGACAGTTTATTTACAAAACGTGAAACCACTGTGCTATAAATATATACAGAGAGTGGGGCTGGGGTCCAGGGGTAAGAGGGGAGGGAATCCACACACACGCTCGCCTCTTCAGCACAATCACCGCCGCTCCTCTTCAGCAACTTTCAACCTAATTTCCATTCACGCTGCCACACTCAGAGATCACAGGGAAGGGTCCACCACCAGTTCCGGGGAAATCTATACACAGAGAGCATGATCAGATCCAACAGGCTAAATACACAGTTTTCTAGTAGAGAGCTCAGAGCACGAACACGGGAGGTTCAACGTTCCAGCAATGACTGCTCTGTGCCACACCGTTAAATAGTCATAGGGAACTCCGGCAGGTCAGCAACAGGTGGTGGCAATCACCGCAGGTGTGTGGGCCAAGAGTGAGAGCCCACAATGAACTTCGCCCAGGCAAGCAGGAGGGAGTGAGAGAGAGATCAAAAAACAAAACAAAATCCTTGGCCATCATGAGCCAGCTGAAGAGGCACGGGGACCATGACAGGTAGCTTTTCAGTTCCATGCTGCTCGGCTCAGCCCTGACCATCTGACCTGTGCTACTCCTCTTTGTTGATTTAGCCAGCTGAATTCACCAAGATATAAGCAAAGATATCATGACTGGTTTTCATCACCCATACTGTATAAAGGTGGACTTCTGTGATTGAATCTGATGAGAAGACTTTAGTGTTGTTCTTTTGTTTTGTTTTTCCAGTTTATAATTAATAAATTAGTTATTCATTATACATCACTGGTGACAGTTTTGGCTGGATAGCTGCATCTTTTTCTGTCTGGCTGGAGCATTGTTGAGTTTCCTGACAGATAGTAACAGGAAGTTCATCACCAGTAACTGCTTTTTATTGCTCTTTTTTTTCCAAGGTTGTTCTTTTTGTGTTGTCCATGCTCCATGGGGACTCTGCCTGCTCGCTTGTTTACTTATATTAAAGAAATTATGGTGAAGACAGCTCTTGAAAATGGTGTTATTGACAATTAATATTTTCTGACACATGATGAGAACCCAGAACCAAGAAAGGAAACAAAGGGAGAATTTTAGGTGTAGATGTAATAGATCTCCAAGGGTCTTGTGAGTCTACTCAGTGCTGTGAGATGTTCTGGGAATGACTGGAAAGTTTGATGCAACTAAAATCTGTCAATGCTGTAAAAACAAGAGACACTGAACAAGAGAAGAATGTCCAATAATTAGGCTTCCCTTAGTAAATGAGAGTTAATTCTGTGTGACTACTGAAAGAGAAAAAACACCCCACAACACAGTATAATGAAGCTTCAATGCATATCTGTAGATTCCCCTGTGTATGGGAAGTCAATTGTACTACTGTCAAAAATATATGATCACCTACTTGTATTAATGAGATTCATGCTCCTTTTGTTTCATATGAGTTTTGTATCTTTGGATGGAAAGGGAAAGATACATGCTAAAAAATTGTGAAGATATTGGGGCTAGTAAGAGCTTTCCTAGCCCATACTGCGACAAGAAGTAAATCCTCAGTGCCTGGCATTGGTTTGCTGCTCTATGGATTCACAGTTTCCACTTTTATTCCTATCTGATACGCTATTTTGACCAAATTACTCATTCACCCATGAAAATTATTGATTTCAGGTGTTCCAGTCACTTCCATGGCCACACGTGTATAAAATCAAGCACCTAGGTATTCAGACTGCTTCTCCAAATATTTGTGAAAGAACAGGTCGCTCATTCCAGTGTGGTCCTGCTTGTTGCTTCTAACATAATAGCAACTAGGAACGACAGCAATTCTGCCACAAAGTGGTAGGCCTTGTCTGAGATTTTCAGTAGATGTACCTATTGTATCAGTTTGAAAATCCTATGTGACTTCTTTCTGGAGTTATTGCATTCACGAGATTATTAGAAAACCTGAAATCTGACCTTGACTTTGAGGTCGAGGTCACTGAGATTTGAATTTATTCAAAATTTTTAGTAGATGCACCTATGATACCAATTTCAAAATCCGATGTTGCCTTGTTCTCAAGACTGTTCCTCTTTTGAATACGAAAAAAGACGAAAAATAAACAGACACGTTTGTTGTTTAAAATTTTTAGGAAAATTATCCACAACTCTTCATTATTTCTAAATTCCTGTATAAATTGGGTTTCACTTCACATAGTTTATACTTAGTATATATCACAAATTATATGTAATAGTGTAAAGAATTGATCTACAGGTTTCCTATAACCAGCACTGTCACTTCTCTAATTTATACAAAGTTTTATAATTATCTATATCTGTATCCTATGAGATTTCTTTTAATTTCTGTAAGATAAGTTACAATCATAAGAAAACAAAATGTATGCAAAATTTACAATGTCTCCTGTGATGTTTTACAGTTGAGGTGGGTAAAGAGAAAGGGGGTCAGGGAACTTTGAGGTCAGGAGCTGTAACAAAAGGCAAAAGCAATATTGGTCTCTGTTGTGTCAAGGTAATGTTTTATTGTTTTGGTAATTTAGGTTTGTGGTGTAGTCAGACTCGAGCGTCAAGGAAGGTGGTAGGGAAGCAGACTACACAGACATGTCGGGTTTCCAGAGGTGAGCAATTTATTTACAATGAACTCTATTTAATGTGCCCCCTAAAGTAACTAAATTAACAAAACTCAACAGTACATGGATGTGGTAACACAGCTCACCGCTCTCTCTCATCTGAATCTGGAAGAGACTGGCTTTAAATAGGGCCATCAATTTCCCTTCAATTAGCCCAGCCAGTACCACTCACTTGAACGGAGGGATCTAAGACTCTACACTGATGATTAAAAAAGACACAAAACCTCCTCACACTTCTAATTGGTACATTTATGCAACTAAACGGCTCTATTTACGAAAAAAAAAAGATTCAACAAACCCCTTCAGACCTTGAAAAAAAACAAAAGGAAGGTTAGACCTGTTTATGTCATGTGTGACATCATCAAGCATTGAAGCTTGTATTAAAAAACGGTTCATTACGTGAAGCTTTTCAACACAGTCCTCTCTGGTGATATCTGGAGGCCAAAAATATGAAGAGCAGCTTGAATCTACAAAATAAAATGAACTGCTCCATTATGGTTGTCCAGTCTACAGAGTCGAATTCTGTTTGATATTGAGCCACCGTTGTGTTGCTTTGAACATGTATTTTGAGTGAAAAAACTGTTTGTTTGTTTGTTTAATAAATAATTGTAATCAATAAACTTTCCTTGTTTAAACATGTGCCATGGCGTGGTCTTTCTTTACTTGTGACTTCTTGATGTTGGTAAATACAACAACAGAAAAATAGATATAATATACACATATTAATGTACAACACATTATGGAGCACGCTTCTGATGTGAGGTCCTGTCTCCATGTACTTATACAATCAATCACTGGACAGATGAAGAGGCGCACAGGCTGCCCTGAACGACTAAAGGGTGGTGAGATCTGAGTCCGTGACACCCCCCCCCCTAGTACAGTTGACCCTGATACTTACTTCTGTAAGAATGGTTTTAGCTGTCTGGCTGCTACAGGCACAGAAAAGGGCTCCGGGGCCCAAACCTGCGAAACAACGACTGCCTGGCGCACACTGTACTGTTGAATATTAACACAGCCTCGCTTACCTCCGTTTTTCTGTACCTAACCAGACAACTCGGGTACCCCTACTCCAAGGCAACCTGAGTTAGACAGAAGCATACAACAACTTTTTAAACAACGTGGCCCCTTTTATTTGTTCGGATGGCCCTCGTGAACCAAGATTGATTATAGATGTTAACAGTGCCCTGGAGAGCAAAGGACGACAGAAAGGAAACTCCCAAGACCAAATAAATAAAAGAAGTAAAATAAAATAAATCAAACAGGCTGTTGTGACCCAATGTTGTGAGTTCTCGACCCCTCCCACCACACTAGACACCAGAAAAGGGCGCAAAGATCACAATACAGCAGAACAATTAAGGTTAACACAGAAATTCTCTTATCTAGAATGGTTAACACAGCTTCATCACATTACTTGCAATGTCCAAACAGCAAAAAAAATAGTTCCAGTCTTTACAGTAAAGTCCGATCCAGTGAATTGTCCCTGGTATGTGAAACCAATAAACAGTTCTATGTGTAGCTGTCGTGAACCAGAGTTCCCGTCTGTTAGGCTGCCCAGAAATTCCACAGCCGGAGCAGGATATCCAGTCTCGGGTTCACAAAAAAAACAAAGAACACAGAAACTGTACCTTTGCCTCCCGAGAAACGGGGCGTGAAGAACCAACGGGTTAGAAAAGAGCGATGCTCTCACAAACGATCAGCTGGAGCAGGGTGAACGACCAGAACGTCGTCTGAGTGGCAGGGTAATCCAAACACCGCTGACTCCTGGGATCCTAAACGTCGGGTCCGCGGAATGTATCGGAGCTCCGGTGTTCCAGATCTACTGGCGTTTAGATCAACTGGCGTTGGTCGAACAGATGTGTGGCAGTCTTGCGTTTCAGGAGCTGCTACCGACAAACCAGCAAAAAAATGCCAAATGTGTCATCTGTGACACTTGTAAGGTTATCTCAAACACACTCCGTCAGTCTTGATGCTGTTGAACAACAAAATGTTTAAAAATGTCGCGAGTTCACCTGGTGATATCCCCATGCGCGACGCGATCGCGAAAACAGCAAACAATTAACACCACGCTGATGTTGTTCACAGCAAGAGTAAACAATCGGGAGACTCTTGTCGTCGTTATCGTTCCCCTCGCACGTTTTATTTCTCCGGTTTCAGCGTTTTTGCTTCACAACTAAAGCGAGCAGTTTACTTTGTGCACTAACATGGACTCGAGTCAACCAGCGCCACCTCTGGCCAAGTGCCACAGCCTACAGCCAGATCAACTTGTGACACACATCTGCAGCACGTTTGAATTCGTTTCATGCACAACACATTTGTACCTTTCAATTGTGTCTGTCTGTGCGTCATGCAAATAAACCTTTGAAATGACTGAAATGATATCATGTATGTATTATCAGCCTACATTTGTTCAAAATGCCAAATTATATACACAAAGTCATAATAATCACCACCCTTGTTCATCATGATATCAATACTTTTGCCCATAAGAAAAATGTCGTGAACAAATATAGACACACTAATATTTCACCAGTGTTGTAACATCACATGTCGTTAGCATGGGTAAGATAACGAAATCAATACCTCAGATGGAAGCACCTTGACTGGGTTACTTCAACATCACTGGGTGACATGTCACTTTGATGCACCGACAGTGGAATTATAGTTCAGGTGACCTGCATGCCTTTGCACTTTAAAGACACTAGAGCACCTAAAGGACGCATGGAAACATCAAGTGATACACAGATAAGACTGTTGCACAGAAATATGCAGTATCTGCACACTGTAACATGTTTAGTTGCTTTACTCAAGAGCCTGACTTCAGATGAATGACTCTGACAATCTAATTTTTCTTGCAGATTGAATGCACCTTCTGTGGGAAGTGGTACCACACAGTGTGTGTGGACTTCCCCTCTGCAGAAGGCGACTACAAATGTTGTGGTTGCTAAATAAACAGAAAAAATTGATCCCTGTTGTCTTTGCTTACTGATTGTTTTTAGTGTTAACAATCCACATTGCTGGGATTGCATCTTTCAACATGTTTGTGGGTAGATCTGAATGTACCAGGGGTAAGTGCAGCCACTCAGCCTCTACTCAATGTGATCATAGCAGCAGGTGCAGATGTGTCACAAGTTAATCTAGTAGTAGGCTATGGTATTTGGCCACAGGTGGCAGCAGTGGACTGACCTCCATTGGAGACTGCTCCAGCTGCTGTGATAGTGGATTTGCTACAAATTGAAGATCATATGCAAGTGTTGGAAATTAACCCTTGTATTATGTTGACAAACAAAAATGTGACATTGATTTTGTTGAGGGTCATTTTGACCCGTACTGTGTAAATCCACTCAGAATTGTCAAGAAACAGCAATAAAACAATAGCAACTTTACTTTCCATCAGATAAACATGTAGAACACAGACATACAACAGTTAGACTTTTCATAACTATTTTAGGAACCATTTTGGTAAAGGTTTTTCGTTCTTACACACACACACACATTTCTTTTGAACTTGCCCAACGTTCTCAGTTTTTCAATGCTCAACATTTTCGATTTTGTCCACATGATGGACAGAATGTAACTGTGTGCTTTCTGCAGATGTACTTCTTGCATTTCTCACACAAAATGCTTGTTTTAAAACAGGAATCTTCCTAACTAAGATTTAAAACAAAAGATTTCTACGTCTCCTCCAGTCTCAAAAACAGATGACAAACCAATCGCCACACCTGAGTCACTGACTTTCTTAAATCCACTCACTCTCACTGGCTCTGTTTATTACTAATCACTGTGTAACTGCTGTGAATTCACAGTAACTGCCATCTCCTTACAAATGTTCATTTGATTAACCCCACTTATACAGACTGCATATAACTACCAACTCTCCAGCCATGTTGATGGATTGCCTATATTGGCTGGAAATATTCATTTCCAGAGAAAAGACACAGACAGACTCTGCTTACAGGATGTGATGTGACAACACTAATGAAATATTGATGTGTCATATTTGTCCAAGGCATATTTCATTGTTATGGAAAAAGAGAATATTAAAGTCATGATGACCAATTGGGAGTGGTGATTTCTATGACTTTGTTCATATAATTTGGAATGTTGTACAAATGTTGGCCAATAAGGAATATATGATATCATTTCATTCTTTTCAAAGGTTTATTTGCATGACGCACAAACAGAGACAATTAAAAGGTACAAATGTGTTGTGCATGAAACGAATTCAAACGTGCTGCAGATGTGTGTCACAAGTTGATCTGGCTGTAGGCTGTGGCACTTGGCCAGAGGTGGCGCTGGTTGACTCGAGTCCATGTTAGTGCACAAAGTAAACTGCACGCTTTAGTTGTGAAGAAAAAACGCTGAAACCGGAGAAATAAAACGTGCGGGGGGAACGATAACGACGACAAGAGTCTCCCGATCGTTTACTCTTGCTGTCCTGTGAACAACATCGGCGTGGTGTTAATTGTTTGCTGTTTTCGCGATCGCGTCGCGCATGAGGATATCACCAGGTGAACTCGCGACATTTTTAAACATTTTGTTGTTCAACAGCATCAAGACTGACGGAGTGTGTTTGAGATAACTTCACAAGTGTCACAGATGACACATTTGGCGTTTTTTTGCTGGTTTGTCGGTAGCAGCTCCTGAAACGCAAGACTGCCACACATCTGTTCGACCAACGCCAGTTGATCTAAACGCCAGTAGATCTGGAACACCGGCAGTCCCCCGGGCAATGCGAAGCGAAGCCGTCCAACTCCCCTCTCTGAAACACGCTAGCCCTTTGCCAGACAGCCGGCTGTGCTGCCTCACTTTCTATACGTGTTCTACAGTCAAACTCTGCCCATAGCGATGGGAAACGAAGGTGAGTTAAAAGGGAAGGGCAACTAGCCTTAGCTCTCACTTAGCTCCCCCGCCCGCGCTATCTCCGTCGACACTACACCCCAGCGCCGCTCCCGGAGGTCCGCTGTAACCGGAGTCGGATTCCACACACGGAGGGAAACTCGACATAAACTCGCTGCGATCCCGTCCGTTGCCCCACTAACCTCCTGGTTACTCTTCGTTCGGGTTCGTTTTGACCGCAGGGCTTTCCTGGTGTCTTCTGCTGTAATGGCAGGCGCGCGATCAGTATCGCACACCCCGCTCGCTCCCAACAGTGCACCTCCCTGTTTTTTGTTTTTTTTTGCGCGCCCACGGGCTCTCCTCAATATGTCACTTCCTCTTGGCTTATTCAAACAGGCCGCTAAAGGCCCTACGTGACAGTTTTCCACAAGTTATATGCATGTGCCCTCACATTTATAAATAATATTAAATTGGGCGAATTTTCTTATAGATATTTTTAAACTGGGGGTAGAATTGATTGTGAACTGGAAAGGGAAAATGCTAATGTACTTACAAATTAAAAACATGATGCATTTAAGGTAATCGTTTTTCATTTTTATTTAAAAAGGGAATTTGTTCCACTGTGCGATGGCCGAGTCTGTTTCTTTTCATGGAGATAATTCCTCCTGCTTTTAAGAAAATTCCCTCACATGGAACAGAAGAGGCTGGAGTGCACAGAAACTGGTAGAGAAGCAGGTATATGGTCTTCCTGGGTCCCACAAGCTATCAGCTAAAAAGAATAAACAAATTAAATTGCTGCACATTTTGTAGAATTAACATTTTTTTTAAAAAATAAAATATATTTTTATTACATTAAATGTAAAGAGTCAAATGGAAGTCTTTCTAATTTTATTTAATGATATTTATATTACAAAAAGCAGATTTTTGACATTTTAAGTTTTTAATTTTTTCAGATAAAATAAACACGCACAAAACAAAAACAAACAACAAGAACACAAAGCTGGCAAACCCAACCAAGATTGACAAAAATCAATTCAATATACTCCCACACAACAGAACTGCCCCTCTTCCTCGCTGGCTCCATATCTCTCAGTAGAATGATCAGTGGTTTGCTATCTCTCACCATCAAAACACTCCACAAATCCTGCAAATGATTCACTTCCTCATACATCCGGGATAGTTAGTGCAGCAATGTTACTTGACAAATAGCAATACATAGCAAGTAAATAGAAACAGAATAATGTGCATAATGTGCAAAAAAAAAAAAAAGGTCAACACATATGGGACAAATGGAGAGCATTGCAACTGCTCATCCACTTTGTCACAAGGTTGTTTTCCAACCCCTGAAGTGCATAAAGATAGATTCCTGTGATTAAATCTAATGTGAAGACTTTTTTTTACTGTTGGCTGGTAGACATGTTTTTGCTCCCTCATTTTCAAGTGCTAAGATCCTGAAAAGGAGGCAGCAGCAGCTCCTCCCATCTAATAAAGAACATGCCTGTTGGGGGGCCATATAAGATGGTTTTATTCAACGAAGGTGAACTTTTTTCCTAAGAGGTTGGTTCCTTTTAGGCATACAGCTTGGTTTTCTTTCTACTTATGTTGTAGTCTTTCCTTATTCAAGTGAAATATTGGTTTTGGTAAACACCTAGCTTTCTTCTGTTCTTTTTTCAGTTTATAATGAATAAATTTGTTTTCTAAGAATGCTACTGCATGTGATTTAACTCTGTGTGTTATGGTCTGCAGACCGTGGGACACTATGGCCTGAACAAGCCAGGCATAACAAGTGGGGGCTCATTTACTGCTAAATCTGCAAAATTCTTTAATGTTAAGGCTGTGAATTTGGTCTGGGAGATACACAGCAGCAATTTTACGTTTGACTGAGAACTGTTGGTGAGAACACTTTTTGTCTGACTTTTGATGCTTAGAAAAGAAAAGGAGAGATGGGTGGAGAACTCCATGAGGAGGCCACAAAACTAGGAGAGGGCAAAAAGTAATAGAGTTTATTTTAGCAGGATCCAGTGTGTCTCTCAAACAAGGAAACAAAATTAAGGGTTTGCTCTATAAGAATGAAGCAGGGTGCATCTTCTTTTTGGGAAAAATGTATTATTGAGATGCTTTATCAAAAACAAAGAAAACCACTGATCCAGTATTAAGACAGAGAAAGCATTAGCTCTTAAGTTATGTGTTGACTAGCAAGACAGATAGAAGTGTTAGCAGCTGTAGTGGTGTTAGCACATGTTATGAGCTAATGTTAATGGTTTCATAACAATGCAAATGTGGCCCTCTGAGGTAATTTTCTAAAACAAATTATATGCAAGTCCAGCATGGCTGCCCCGAACTACCAGCAGTCCACAACCCCCGGGCCACAGACCGGTACTGGTCCGTGAGTCGTTTAGTACTGGGCCGCAAGAGTTGAGGCTCTTAAACCTTAAACTGGTCAGTGGCGCAAAAAAGGTTGGGGACCGCTATACCACCAATTAACCCAAAATATCTCCTGGAGATGACTCAACAATTACAAGGAGAACATGCAAACTATACAAAGAAAGGCCTCTTAAAGTGGCAACTGTTAGCACTGTATAGCAAATTTGACTTTTTGTTTAGCTCTGCTGCGTCACAGCAAGAAAGTCCTGAGTTTGAATCCCCCATTTGGCCTTCCTGTGTTCTCCCCATGTCAGGGTGGGATCTCTCTGTGTACTCCAGCTTCCTCCCACAGTTAGTGGAGTTAGATTAACGGACGATTCTAAATTGACTGTATGTATGGATGGTTGTCTCACTGTGTTAGGCCTACAACAGATTGGAGACCTGTCCAGGGTGAAGCCCTCTTGCCCTATTATAGCTGGAATAGTCTCCAGGCTCCTGACCCACCCAAGACCTTGAATTGGATAAGCTGAAGAGAATGGATGGATGGAGCTACAGAAATAAGTGTCATCATGAATCCCACACTGGAAAAATCCAAATTTGGTAGTTTACCAGTTATAATGTTATGATTTATTGAATCAAATGCTTTAGTTTAGATCAAGCAGTATAGCCTCAACCACAGTTTTATGTGGTAGCTTCTAGAAGCTAGTTTCTAACAGTTAATAAACTCACCGATCTCTTTGATTGGAAGCTCTTGTGTCTAAATTTACCTTCAAATTTAAAAAATTTCAGCTAATATTAATATCATTATGTTTTTCAGTTCATTTTATTTTATTTTTAACGTAGGAAGGAAAACGTAGGAAAAGCCAGGATGTCCCAGTGTTACATTGGGCAGCTTACATTTGTGGATCTGTGAGATGCTGGCAATGTTAAATTTGCCCCAAAACCCCATGTGGGCATGCAGTATGATCTGTGCGCACGTTCTAAGGTATTGTGAGCGAGAGAGATGCTATGCGTAGTTTTAGACATTTGCATGCACAGAAAGGTTTTTAATTTGTGTTCGTGAATTGTGGATTGAAGCACACACGTGAGTACTCAAAAGTTCAAAAAATCATTGCACACATTTGTAAATCTTATTTTTCTTTTGTGGATTATATCATATGCACTTACAGCTCTTTGGAGACAAATTTCTCTCCATAAATATTCATATTAATTCAGAAGTATACAAAATGTCAGTTGACAAATACTGGGAAACAGACCACTGGGAAGGATGTGATACTTTAATTAAGGCAGAGCTGGAATAGGAACACAGTCTTTGCTCAAATCCTGAAGTCCAGTCAACTACAGAAACCTGTTATTTATTTTGAATAATTATAATTTAGTCCTTATTTTCCATTTAATTTAATCTGAGCAGCATATTTATTTAGTATTTAAAGTAAGGACTGCTTTATGTCTGGGACAATCATACAAATTTTACAGTAGCCAAATGTTAAAAGATAGTCTTATCTTAAAATAATTGGTATTTTTCTAATGGAGTGGCAATCAGCATGCATCAATTAATAATAATATGAATCTAATAACTAATGCAATATCACACTTTAAAAAGTATAAATTAAAATTAAAATCTTAATTTCAGGAATTCCAGTGAACACAGATTTCTGGCAAAAAATCCCTGACTTTTTTTTTCAGGTGTAAATCGGGGTCCCCAGGGGGCGGGGTTTAAAAGCATGTGTGTGCGTATGTGAGAGACTGAGAGTGTGGACTTATCCTCGGTCCTCAACTTCTGTCTCCAATCACCTGTGAGTGATCACACACCACTTCCTAAGGTTGGAGAAACCCCAACGTTCAGCCAGCAAGCTGAGGGGATACTAGGATACCCACCCCAGCCCGCCGCCTCTCACCAGGGGCCCCATGGACTAAGGCTCGGACACCCTCCCTGGTCTCGATTCCAGGGCGGGGCCCCAGTAACCCTATCCCGGGCAGGGTGAACTGTTCCCTAGGTGTTCTTCTGAAAGGGGTCTTCTGAATTGCTCTTTGTCTGGTCCCTCACCCAGGATCAATTTGCCATGGGAGACCCTACCAGAGGGCAGACCTCCCGGACAACGAAGCCCCTGGGATTCCTGGGACACAAATCCGATGGGAAACAGTGTGATTGTAAAAATTGGTTTGACAAGTGTTGCGTTATGAAGCAGGGTGAGCTGTAGCACCAAAGATGAACTCAGCAGACACGGACCAATAATTTTCTGTTATTGTGCTACGCCTGCTATTGGCAGAAACCTGCTATTGGCAGGAACCTGAGTAAGAGAGAGTATTTTATGTTGCATTGATATTCTGGGGGCTAAGTCTCATACCATGTTGCTGACATCTTTTACCTTTCTTATAAAGGCATACGATTTGATTCTGAAAACTGTGCAACAAACCTGTGACAAAGTGTAATTTATCTTTATAGTTATTTTCTTCTTTTATCATACATTCTGTAGAAATTAAAGCTAAAAATTATAGACTGAATGATGTTCAGCATTAAACAGCTCAAATTAATAAACCTATTGCACTGTAAAATCGAATTAGTTCACAGAACTCAAAAAAACTATGCAAACTCGTTGCCTCAAAAAAATTGAGTAAAGTTTTACTTAAGATGATTAAGCTAGGGCAACTTTCCCATTTTGAGTACACTGTACAACCTCATTAGTTCCCAGAACTAAAAAAAAAACTATGCAAACTTGTTGCCTCAAAAAAATTGAGTAAAGTTTACTTAAGATGACTGTTAGGAAAACTTATTCATTGCAAGTATGCAGTATTAAGAATAACTTGATATTTCTGACTGTACAATACTAATTGTTTACCTACTGACAAACATTTCAAGTTCAACTTAATGAAAAAAACAATTTGTGGTAACCTGAATATGATTAAAATTATTAACAACACTTTTTGCAATGATGTTAAAATCAGCCCAACTTTTATTTTCAAACACAAAAAAGTATAACAGCCAACATACTGGACACTGTTCTGCTGAACAACAAACAATTATATTGCCATCACTGTTATAATCTTACAATCAAACAACATCTCAGATTTAATTACTCTAAAACTAAGTTTAGGCCTACCACAAGTTTGTTTTGTACTTACATTACTTATATAATCAAAATAAAATATTTATTGTCTGTGAAGGTTCTCAGTCATCCAGGTCATTGTAGTCAAAGGAGCTTGCAAAGAAAAGTGTCTGGACTTCTTTAAGTTGCTTGAAGACGTTTCACCTCTCATCCGAGAAGCTTCTTCAGTTCTAAGGTCAAATGGTGGGGAGTCCCAGATTTAAACCTAGTGGGAGTATCCCCCCACAGAGGGACAAAAGGACCCCCTGATGATCCTCTAATCGCCTGCGCCAAGGTGTGAAACTGGGTGTGGGTCCCAATCAGCCAGGGTTTCAGGTGAGCTCATTGTGAAACCTGGCCCCACCTTATCATGCGAATTCCTGAGGTCAGATGGCCCAGGATGTGAGTGGGCGATAAGGCGTCTGGGGAGGGAACTCAAAACTGGATTATAGATGGCAGACAGTTGGTGTCGTAAACCACCGCCTCTGTTCAAAGATGGTCGCTCACAGTGGACATAGATGGCTTCTTTCACTCCTCTTTCAAACCATCTGTCCTCTCTGTCCAAAATGTGAACATTGGCATCCTCAAAAGAGTGACCTTTGTCCTTTAGATGCAGATGGACAGCTGAGTCTTGTCCTGTGGAGGTGGCTCTTCTATGTTGTGCCATGCGCTTGTGAAGTGGCTGTTTGGTCTCTCCAATGTAGAGGTCTGGGCATTCCTCGCTGCACTGTACAGCATACACCACATTGTTAAGTCTGTGTTTTGGAGTTTTGTCTTTCGGGTGAACCAGTTTTTGTCTGAGCGTGTTGCTGGGTCTGAAATACACCGGGATGTCATGCTTGGAGAAAACTCTCCTGAGTTTTTCTGATACACCGGCTACATAGGGGATGACAATGTTGTTGCGGCATTGCTGCCTGAATGACTATCATGGATCGAGGTGATCCAAATGTAGGTGCAGACAAAGTCTTTAACTTCCCTTAAGTACAGTGGCAGTGGATGTGGGATGGAGATGGAATGAGCTTGAACCTGCAGGCGACCATCTTCACTGACCACACCATCTGTGACGGAGGACTCATCTCTCCTGGTGTCCTGCAAGCAAACAATTATATTTTTGGGAACACGAACTTAATTGCTTTCTTAAAACATTTTTTCTGCATTTGTTATAGAACAGACTCCAGTCTGACAGTGAGACATCAATCAAATGTGCAATGACAAAAAGACAGCATTTATTTGTTTGTACAAGGTTAATGACTTGTACCACAGATCAACTGTGCAATACTATAAGAGAAGGTGTGTGTGTGTGCGTGTGTGCATTTCATTATGGCTAAATGAGAAAGACAAGGTATGTTGTGTTTGTTTTTTTACCATGGTTGTGGATATACAGGGAGTCCAGAATTATTAGGCAAGTTGTATTTTTGAGAAATAATTTTATTATTGAACAACAACTATGTTCTCAATGAACCCAAAAAACTCATTAATATCAAAGCTGAATGTTTTTGGAAGTAGTTTTTAGTTTGTTTTTAGTTTTAGCTATTTTAGGGGGATATCTGTGTGTGCAGGTGACTATTACTGTGCATAATTATTAGGCAACTTAACAAAAAACAAATATATACCCATTTCAATCATTTATTTTTACCAGTGAAACCAATATAACATCTCCACATTCACATATACATTTCTGACATTCAAAAACAAAACAAAAACAAATCAGCGACCAATATAGCCACCTTTCTTTGCAAGGACACTCAAAAGCCTGCCATCCATGGATTCTGTCAGTGTTTTGATCTGTTCACCATCAACATTGCGTGCAGCAGCAACCACAGCCTCCCAGACACTGTTCAGAGAGGTGTACTGTTTTCCCTCCTTGTAAATCTCACATTTGATGATGGACCACAGGTTCTCAATGGGGTTCAGATCAGGTGAACAAGGTGGCCATGTCATTCGTTTTTCTTCTTTTATACCCTTTCTTGCCAGCCACGCTGTGGAGTACTTGGACGCGTGTGATGGAGCATTGTCCTGCATGAAAATCATGTTTTTCTTGAAGGATGCAGACTTCTTCCTGTACCACTGCTTGAAGAAGGTGTCTTCCAGAAACTGGCAGTAGGACTGGGAGTTGAGCTTGACTCCATCCTCAACCCGAAAAGGCCCCACAAGCTCATCTTTGATGATACCAGCCCAAACCAGTACTCCACCTCCACCTTGCTGGCGTCTGAGTCGGACTGGAGCTCTCTGCCCTTTACCAATCCAGCCACGGGCCCATCCATCTGGCCCATCAAGACTCACTCTCATTTCATCAGTCCATAAAACCTTAGAAAAATCAGTCTTGAGATATTTCTTGGCCCAGTCTTGACGTTTCAGCTTGTGTGTCTTGTTCAGTGGTGGTCGTCTTTCAGCCTTTCTTACCTTGGCCATGTCTCTGAGTATTGCACACCTTGTGCTTTTGGGCACTCCAGTGATGTTGCAGCTCTGAAATATGGCCAAACTGGTGGCAAGTGGCATCTTGGCAGCTGCACGCTTGACTTTTCTCAGTTCATGGGCAGTTATTTTGCGCCTTGGTTTTTCCACACGCTTCTTGCGACCCTGTTGACTATTTTGAATGAAACGCTTGATTGTTCGATGATCACGCTTCAGAAGCTTTGCAATTTTGAGACTGCTGCATCCCTCTGCAAGATATCTCACTATTTTTGACTTTTCTGAGCCTGTCAAGTCCTTCTTTTGACCCATTTTGCCAAAGGAAAGGAAGTTGCCTAATAATTATGCACACCTGATATAGGGTGTTGATGTCATTAGACCACATCCCTTCTCATTACAGCGATGCACATCACCTAATATGCTTAATTGGTAGTAGGCTTTCGAGCCTATACAGCTTGGAGTAAGACAACATGCATGAAGAGGATGAAGTGGACAAAATACTCATTTGCCTAATAATTCTGCACTCCCTGTAGGCCAGTTTACGGTGATTAGCATATTGATAGCACATCAGAAACAGAACAGTTAAGACATTCGTGTTTCAGACAAATTGTAACTGTAAGCTTGGAAACAACATTGGTTTCTTAGGTTTGGTTTTGTATATGTGAAACATTTTGTTTCATGTCAGAAATCTGAAGCTGTTTATTTGAAAAGTTATTAACATGTTAATATTTGATTTGAGAAATCCTGCAGCATGCACATTAAAGTGAAATAGAACAGTTGTTTTTTTTAAACTGCTAATATAGCTAATACAGTAATAAGTTCATTTTAAAAAGTCAGAGATTGAGCAGTGTCCATCAACACATATTAAAATGAATAAACTCAATTGTGCATGAGGTGTGACAGCCTTGTCTGCTTATTGAAATTATTAGTCTCTTGAAATTCTAATTACACCAACAATCACATTTGGGTGTGATCTTAAAGAGATATGTACTGATGGAGGCTTCCTGTTTCGTTATTAGTCTTTTACTGAAGCCGCTCTGAAAAATAGGCTGAGAATGTGGGATCAATGGCATGTAGTTGACGTAGACCATGTGCTTTACAGCACTTATGTATCTGTTGCCATAGAAAATAATAATATAATAATAGTAATAAATAGTATTTGTTTATCTATCAAAATATTGTCATAAATGTTTAGAATTAGTTTCTCAAATGCTGTTTTCAATCATTTTCCCCTCATACTTTTAATATTTCACAAGAATTCTTTTTCATATGTCAAAATGTTTTCCATTCCAGTAGTTTAAGTGGTTTTAATTAAAGTGTACATGTAGCCATGTTGCCAATAACACGTTTCTTTGTAGAAAATTTCATTATATTTCAGCTGTCCCTAAATAAAATGCTAAACAGTGAGGAGTTAATCTGAGTGGATTAGAAATGGTGTGAAACCAATGTGGTAGATGCCATTCAACGTCATGATTGTTCACTGGTATTAAGCTATTTCACAAGAAAAAAAAACATATTTTTTTATAAACAATAATGAAAGTGACGCACACGTATCTGCTTGATTCTAAAAATAAATGTGAAATTCACTTACATAATATACTAGATCTCAAACATTATTCATGGATAAATAATGCTTGTTTATAAAGTATTATCAATTTTATTAAGACAAAAGGCCTTTCTTCTTTATGTTTGTTCAAGTGTTTATGGTATTCAATCATTCCTGAGCCTTATTGTTAGGTAGTTCATGTGAGCTTTGATTGGTGATACCATAATTTCACCATTGCTTGGCGAATGCAAACCCACATAATGAGGTTCAGTGACTAAGTCTGCAAAAGTGGAACAGATTCCATCAAATACTGAAGATACAAATCAAGAAAAGAGTTATTTCCGGCAGGTCTGGCAGACAGACTGAACTGTAATCTTTGCAGATCAACTGATCTTGGTGTTGGCCAACATTGCATTTAACACATTTAAGCTGTGTTGTGGAAGTTTTCCATTAAATAAAGTCTGCAGACAAGCAGTGAGCGGTTGCTAACATTCTTTAATAAAAACACAAAGAACAGAAAACCAAGCTTGGTGGAGAGCCTGCATGATCGCGGGCTGACTGTCTGCTGGCAGACAGTCAGCAGAGTCTCACCTTGAGCCTAACATGGCTCTCAGTTAAATACCTCCTTCAGGAACAAAAGGCAGTACACAGCTGTTTCACACCTTAAGGTTCACACTCCCTTGCTACCTCCCAGAGTCCCCGAAGAGACAAAAGATTCTTCCTGTGGAGTTGTCTGCTTCACCCAACTTCCTTACCAGACCCCCACCATCTGTCTAACTGTGTGAGTGTGAGACATGTTAAAACCCAGTGGCACCAAGGCATAATACAATAAAATAATGTGATTAATACATAAATAAAAGAAATTCCTATACAGCTGCATCAGTTCAAATGTTTTCAGTCCCATTGCAAGGTATATAAAATCCAGCACCTAGCCATCCAGTCTGTCTTTAAAAGATATTTATGAAGAATGGGTCATTCTAAAGAGCTCATTCAATTTGAGCATGGTACAGTAATATGATGCCACCTTTGCAACGTGTCAGTTTGTCAAATTTCTTCCTTCCTAGATTTTACACAATCAACCGTAAGTGGTGTTATGGCAAAGTGGAAGATTTTAGGAAGCACAGCAACTCAGCTACAAAGTGACAGATCATCTAAAGTTTCATAGGGTGGTTTTCTAGTGCTGAGGCATAGTGCACAAAGATCACATATGCTCTGCTGACTCAATAACCACATTTCCAGCTATGATAACTGTGGAGTAGTTACAGTCTTTTGGAAGTTATATATAGTGTTTATAGTGCATATCTGAACCAGTTAGAGCACCAGATATGATGATCAAGGTGCCAAGGCATTTGAAAAAAAAGGTAGACTTGATATTTGGTATTTATTTTAGAGTATAAAATACTGTTGTTTTTTGTTGTTGTTTTGGTTTGTTTTAATCTAGATAGCTGCAGGGAATACATGGTGTACATGGTCTCTGTGAAAAGTACATAGAAAATACACATCTATCTAGCCACACATGGTTACATGTAAATCTAATTTCCAGATTTTAGATAAGTCTCCTGGACTTACTTGCTTTATTCATTAACTGTGCATAAATTACCTCAAAATATTTGAGGATCACTGCTGCTAGTTAAGTGTACTGCTGTTTTCAATGCCATATTATTGTCCTACTCAACTCTCTGAGTCTGCCATATTCAGGAATTTGCCGAAATATTATACACAAAACCAATTCTTCTCTGAAAACGAGCCACTGAATATCATTCAGTTTCTAACTGACAATATCTTGAAAGAACAGGAGATACAGTCGTATGGCTTTACACTTGAGTCTTTTAAAAGTTGCCACTGGTTTGTGGACTGCAATTGTGTTCATCATGATGAAACATCTGTGTTCTCTCCCCAGATCACAGTTGCACTGCAACGCTTGTTTAATAAGTGGTGGATGGTTTAATTCTTGTGTGAATGGGTGTGAATGTGGCATGATGTATTAAGCGCTTCAAGTACTCCAGGAGAGTAGAAAAACACTGCGTAAGAATATGTTCATTTACATGTTCCTAATAAAAAAATTTAACCTGAAAATGTAATGGAGAGGTATTTGCAGAAAATTATGCAAGTATCAAATCTAATTATACTTCTCATGTAACATCTTTTTTCAGCCAAAAGCAATTTTTTGTATTTTTATTTAAGTCTTAGTTTTGTGCAATTTTACTTTTCTATTTGCAATATTAAGTGGTCTCTGATAATAAGAGTTTCATTGTAATGTGCCATTGTTACCTGTATATGACAAGTGAAACTTGAGGAGGCTTGGAGTTGTGAGCGACCAGTGCATTTCTGCCTGCAGTGTCCACTGATGAAAATCAGGCAGGTGTTCCATGTCAACTGCCCCTCAACACCTTCCCCTGGTTCAGAAGGTATGTACAGTGTTCCAGTAAGATACTGAGGTATCTAGTAAACGCAAAGGTATCTATATATACTCCCAGGCTTGATGGACGCCAAGTTTTGGTGGATCATAATTCACCAAACTCTGATTTGAAGAGAGGCATTATTGGAGAATTAAGGCAATGAGAATAGAATTAAGGGCACCTGACGCATTCTTTAATTCTGGGGACACATTGGCTGGGGTTTAATAACTTCTTGGGGCAATGTGTGGGGATATGTTCACAACTGATGGGGGCATGTAGTGACTATGTTGTAAACAGTGGTGATGCAAGGTCATCTGACTTGGGAGGGCGAGACAGCAGCACCTCCAGCGATTCACTTCACAGGAGATTTCCCACTAAAGCAGTCTCATGATAGCACTCTACACTCAGCCTTTGACCAAGTGATAAAGTGCACCCTAACGTAGCGCTGACATAACCTCATTTTGGTTCATTAGACACAGTGAGTTATGACACTCACCAAAAAGAAACACACTCAAATTGCTGGCCATTAAATCAGTATGGACATCCCAGAGAATGATAGATTGTTGTAGCAGCTGGACAAGACTTCCAAGTTCATGACCTGTGAGTTCATTAGCGAAAAGCAAAATCTAGAGATGTCCCATTTGTTAAATATCACAATTTTGCAGTAGGATGCGGCGTTAACGCGGTCATCACAATTAACGTGATTAAAAAATTTTGACACTCT
Organism: Perissodus microlepis; assembly: GCF_051167445.1. NCBI lineage: Eukaryota > Metazoa > Chordata > Actinopteri > Cichliformes > Cichlidae > Perissodus > Perissodus microlepis. The sequence continues at coordinate 35,349,182 of NC_140463.1, forward strand.
CGACCCATCTGGAGCGCAGAATGGACAAACTTTGGATAAACTGCCCAAAATGATTTAACAGAGACATTTCAGGGAGTCAGTCTGGGTTCATTGTTAATTGCGTTAGTTGTGATTACAGCGTTAGCACATTAAAGCCGCATTAACACTGAGTAACCCTCATACAATCTGTGTTAACTTGTTAACACGAATTAGCTGGTTTTAATGCGTTAATGCTATTAACGCTGACAGCACTATAAAATATATTACTCACAAAAGTTCTGTATTACATGGTACAGTAAAAAAAAGTCTTTAAAAACTCATACTCTCTAATAAACAAAGATGTCTGCTTCCTTTGATCATGTCACATATCTTCCATCTCCTTTTCACTCTACTAGAATTCAGTATTTGTTTGTCTGGCATGATGCCTATGAATAACTCAGGTCATAAGCAAAAACAAGGGAGAGGCTGTTATCCTGAGCCAAGAAACTTTCAGGCTGACTGCTTAACAAAGTGAATCCTGTGACGTGACATTGTCCATCATTATTGAAGTCACAACCTGCCACTGTTTTAAAACAAATAATTTGAAAATAGAGTTTATTGTTTTAGAATAAATAGTTTCCCTAACGTTTTAAACTAATGCAAATGAATATTTTTTCCATATCATTTTAAAATAGTCATTCATATTTTTTTCATTAAGAATTATAATGGTGAGTAATAAAACAAATGTTTTGCATTTTTGTATAATTTTCCTTTACTGAGAATTTACGCTTCAAAAAATCTGTACTGTAAGTTGGCGGGGGCTCCAAACAAGCCGAACAGTACAAAGTGGAGGAAGATGTTTTTTCCTTGGACTTTGCAGATAATGGAATCTGCCAGTTGCCCTGTCCTCCACTCATAACCCCACACGTCTGTCACCACTGCCATGACAGGTAGTGCCTAACTGGTCCAGAAGCTCGTCGACCCGGGGCTTGGGGTAAGCATCAAACCGTGGCATCTTATCCACCTTGTGATAACCAACACAGAATCGTATAGATCCATCTTTCTTCATGATCAGAAGTATGGGGCTAAACCACACACTGTGCGACTCTTCTATTACTCCCAGCTTCAGCATCTCAGCCAATTCCCCCTGAACTACTTGTCGTTTATGTTCAGGCAGCCTGTAGGGCCGTGAACGCACTGTCATGCTTGTCACGCATGATGTTGTTGACTGACCAGGGCACATCGTTCATGTCTTGCACGCTAAAAGGGCTGTATGAATTACTGGGCATTTGCAGTGTGCTTCGCATAGAGAATTCCCAGGCTGTAAAGAGACTAATATGATCTGTCAAACACTCTATATTGGTTAGAATTAAGATTATTTTTATTTTTCCAGAACATGAGGGCAGTCTCCTTGGCAAAGCATGGGGCGGCGAGAAACATGTGGGCTGTATTAATCTCTGTAGTTACGTCATCCAAGTTGCCCAACAAGCAAACTGGAGGGGAGGCTGGAATGTTACATTTCAGACACTTTTATGAGTCTTCACATATCCAGCACCAAAACCTCTGAACTGGTGGACATAACCAAAGAGCATGGATGTAATTGTCTGGTGTATTGTTATAAGTTTATTTTGTGACCCAGAAAGAGTAATATTTCAAACTCCGCCACTCTGTGCTCCTCCGCCACTGCCTCGCTTGAGTTTTGGATGAAATGGATTCTGGGATATTGCATTTCGTCATTTCAAGCTGATTGGAGTCCAAAACAGCCAATCAGATTTTTTTGCATCCAAGTCTGTGACTGGCTGGTTTTGTGGCACAAATATTACGGTGTACAGAAAGAGTTGAGCGCGCACGGGCAGAAATAATGAGAGCGCAAGCAACACATTGCGAGTAACCACAAATGCAAAAACTGAGCGAGAGGGGCTGCTATTGTGTGTGTGTATGGATAATATCAAACACTGAAATACATTTTTTGCACGCAGCAATGGATTTTGTTCACTCAAGTATAGCTTTTCTTCGCTCAAAATAAATTTCTCCTCAAAATGCAACACTTGCACCTGCAAATTTTTTTTTACGTGCGCTCAGAATAGTGGCACAAAAAAACCCGCCATATTGGAGAAGCGCAGACAGGCAGACAGAGGAGAGCTTAAGTTTGACCAAGTTTGACCCTGGAAGAATAAACAACATTTTTAGGGATTTCTATGAAAATTTATATTCACCACAAATAAACCCATCTAAAAATGAAATTGATTTGTTTCTTGACAACGTAACTCTTCCAAAATTACTAGACAGTCAAGCATTGGCACTGGATTCGCCACTGACACCACGTGAACTCCAGGAAGCCCTGATAAGTATGCCCAATAATAAGGCTCCAGGTCCAGACGGCTTTCCTGCAGAATTCTACAAAGAATTCTGGACAATTTTGGCACCAGTATTCCATGGAATGTTGCAGGAAATCGAGGAAAATGGCAGACTACCACCAAATATGAATTCTGCCAACATTAGTCTCCTGCTAAAACCAGGCAAAGACCCTTTATTTCCCTCAAGCTATCGTCCAATTTCTCTTTTAAATGTAGACGTTAAAATAATCTGCAAAGCTCTCTCAAAGAGATTAGAGAAAATAACCCCCCTCTTAATTCATCCTGACCAAACTGGTTTCATAAAAGGTCGGCACTCCTCAACAAACACTCGTAGATTACTTAATTTAATAGACTACTCATATAATAAAAACATTGAAACCATAATATTATCTCTAGATGCAGAAAAAGCATTTGACAGAGTTAACTGGAAATTTTTATTTGCAACTTTACACAAATTTGGTTTTGGAAACTCTTTCATAAACTGGATAAGAATATTATACAATTCCCCAACAGCTCGTATCAGAACAAATGACCAGACATCCTCCAGCTTCTGTCTCCTGAGGGGCACCAGACAGGGATGCCCACTCTCCCCTTCACTTTTTGCAATTTTTATCGAACCTCTAGCAGCAGCATTTAGACAGGCTACAACAATTAAGGGCATAAAATGTAAGAACGTAGAACATAAAATCAGTCTCTATGCGGATGATGTGTTGCTTTTTCTGCAAAACTCACAAACCAACCTCTCTGAGGTAATTACTCTAATAAACTGGTTTTCAAGAGTTTCAGATTATTCAATTAACTGGCCAAAATCTACAGTTCTTCCCATTAACTGCTCCTTCCATAATTCTTCTTCTGCCCCACTACAATCTGGAAATATTAAATATTTAGGTATTAATGTTTCTCCTAAGCTTTCAGACTTATCTAAATTAAACCACATCCCACTTCTAAAGAAAGTAGAAGGCGATCTGACTAGATGGAAATCTCTACCCATATCACTCATGGGAAGGGTCGCCACTATAAAAATGATGATCCTGCCAAAAATAAATTACTTATTTTTAATGATCCCTAACAAACCATCACAAGATTGGTTCAGATCTCTGGATTCATATATTTCTAAATTCCTTTGGAAAGATAAACCCCCGCGTATCAGCTTAAAAACGCTACAAAGAACCAAGGATAGAGGAGGATTACACCTGCCTAATTTTCACCAATACTTCTTAGCCAACAGGCTTCAGTTCATCTCAAAATGGTTAAAATGTACCTTCTTAGATGAGCCCTGGCTAGATGTTGAACAGGCACTATGCAATGATCTAGAGATTTCAGACCTACCATTTATTAGCTCAAACATCAAAAGACATGAATGCTTTAAAAGCATCAACATCAGCTTTTCTCTGACAGCATGGTGGGAGTTTCTAAAAATAACGGAGTCTTCATTAATCCCATGCAAACGTACACCTATCTGGAATAACCCTGACATATTACAAAACAATAATATGATTAATTTCCCAGAATGGAGCTGTAAAGGAATTAAATACTTAGAACATATATTAGAGGGAACAGAATTTATTCCATTTGACAGACTAGTTACACAATATGGGATCAACAAGAAAAATTTTTTAGAATATCAACAAATTAAATCCATAGTAAAAAAGAAATTTAACCTCAGTCAAGTTGAATTACAAACACCACTAAGTGCGGTACATTTTCTTACTCTTAAATCCCCCAAATCATTATCTAAAATATACAGAACACTTTCTAAAATAGATGAATCAATATCCCTTCCTATTGCAAAGTGGGAAGCAGATTTATCAGTCAGCTTAGACCAAAACTTCTGGTCTCGGGTATGCTTAAAAACCGTTAAATTGATTAAAAATCCCAGTCTGCAATTAATACAATACAAAATACTACATAGAGTGCACTATACAGGTCATCGGATGTTCAAGATGGGCTTTACATCCTCCAACAACTGCTCACACTGTCAAGGCAATACACCAGACAATTACATCCACGCTCTTTGGTTCTGTCCACCAGTGCAGAAGTTTTGGCACGAGATATGTGAAGACTTATCAAAGTGTCTGAAATGTAAAATTCCAACCTCCCCTTTAGTATGCTTGTTGGGAAAATTGGATGATGTCACTACAGAAACTAATACAGTCCACGTGGTTTTTACTGCCCTATGCATCGCCAAGAAAACGGTCCTCATGAACTGGAAAAATAAAAATAATCTTAATTCTAGCCAATATAGAAACCATCTAATAGATCACATTAGTCTCGATATAGCCTCTGCCACCACATTAGATCAATCCCTCTGGGCTCCTTTGATCGGCTCCATCACCTAGCGGGGGTAGGGGGTCGTGGTTTAGTCCCGCCTTAGCTATTGTGGTTGATGTGGAGGTTGGGACGGGCTTAGGGCACCTGGAGGACCCCTAGAGACGTTATCCCTGGAGGACTTAACCCGGGGGTTGTGTTCATAACCTGGTTAGTGGCTCTGGTCGCTCTTAGAGGTTGTTCTCCTCGTGGCTGCATGCAGCGGGGCTGGAGGATGGTCTGTGCTGGCGGACGTAGGTTACTGGCCTGGTGGCCTGGCTGCCCCTGAGTGGATCCGGGGCAGGCGTGGGGGTTTGGGGTTCGGGGGTGCTTCGCCTCCGTGCTGGGGCTCTGGCTGGGCCTTGGGGGCTTCGGTCCTCGTCGGTGTGTCGCCGAGGTTGTGGGCGGGTGGGTGCACGGGGGTTCAGCCCTGGCACAGGGGGCCTCTTGTGCATCGGCCTAACTGGGGGGCTCTTCAACTGGCAGGGAGGTTGTTCCATCCTTGCAGGAGACCACTCTGCAGGTGGGGGAGAGACATAGGAGAGGTGGAGAATAAACTTAACCTGGGTGTCTGTTGTCTTGTGTAGTCTGGGAGATGATTGAATGTTGGGGTGGGTACAGTTTCCTCTGCGGTGGGGTAGGGTGGGCTGCCCCGGGTCCTGTGGGGCTTGGCGGTGCTGCTCCCGTAGGCCCCAGTCTGGATGGGCCTGGGCTCCCTTGCCTTGGTGGGTACCAGAGGACGGGGGTGCCTACTGGGGTCAGCAGGGGAGCTGACCCTAGGGAGGGGCATCCTCCCCTCCCTCCTTTTCCTCCCCATCCCGGCTACCTCCCTCTTCCCGCTCCACCACACCCACCCACACAGGTAGGGCCTTGGGGTGCGGGTGTGTCACCAGGGTGCAGGGGAGACATCCCCCCCCCCCCCTGTCCTCTTCTGGCCACCTGTGCCTCAATTTTATCTCACAACTTAGACATCCACATTATTTACACTCTCATAACACACACATATATATAGGGCCTTGAGGGTGGGCACGTTAATGGCGTCCAGTGGACGGTCTGTGTACTCAAACCTACCTCTGGCGCCGGTGCCCACCTCTCAATTTTAAATCCATGTAGACATTGAGGGTTCTCGGGAGGGGCCGTGCTAACACCTGCTGCTCTCTGGCAGCAGCACCATGCTCTCCCTTGTTTTAAATGCACTTTAGAGCAACACGCAGCAACACTACACATGAGCGGGAGGAGGGAGGTATGGGGTCTTCACACACCCCCGTCCTCTACTAGCCATCAGGGCGGGGGGGCTGGGAGGAGATGTTGGCTGTCCGATTGGCCTCCCTGCTGCTGCGGAGCCTGGGACGGTCTGCTTGCCTCCACCCCGGAGGGAAGGGTAACATCTCTTGGGTCTGGGTGCCGTTTCCCCCTCTGGGGGCGAGGGTACCTGGACCCGGGGTATAGAGTATGTTTGGGGAGTGTGATTGTGTGTACATGTCCATTTATGTCAATCCTTACGTTGGGTGAGTGCTGAGTGTTTGTATATGTGTGCATGAGGGTGGGAATGCATGTTTGTGTCTGTGTGTGCCTGTTTGTCTGTGTCTATATGTCAGGTCGGGTCTTAGACTCCACCTCTCTGGGAACTCCCAGGCCCTCCAAAGTGTGGAGGCCTATCTCCCCTCACCACACTCCCTGCCGGTGACTGATGCCCTCAGGGGTCGGTGCATTGGTGGTTCTTGGTGTCCGGGGCTGGGCGCTCAGGTATGTACCAGCTCACTCCCGGTGGCCACTTGGCGGGGCCTGGCGCCTGTTGCTCGGTCAGGCCTCTTCCGGGGCACGGGGAGCCCTCGGGCCTCCGGCCTCTGGGCCTGCGGCTCGGTTCTTTTTCTCCCAACAGGTGATCCAGGAGATTTTTTTTTTTTCCCCTTTCTCACTGTTCCTCTCCCCTTCTGTTTTTCTTTTCCTTCCTCTTTCTTTCTCCCTTTCCTATCCCTCACTCATGTCTGTCCCGTCTGTAACAACTGAAAATAAATAATAAAAACAAGGGTCGATCAAATGGACCAATACGGCAATGCCATGATGATCCATTTGGCAAAATAAATCCATTGGGTATCCTTGTTGGTCTTCAGACAACAATTCTGACGGCTAAAGAACCAAATGGGACAGGCAAAAAAAAAAAAAAAAGTTTGACCAGGTACCAAAACAAAAATAAAATTTGTTTTTAACTCTATGAGTCTTGGCACACTGATCTCTCAAGGAATTAGGATATATGGCAAGGAAAAAAAATGTTGATGTCTGGCTGACAGCTTTTAATTAAGAAGGCGTGTACCTGATACATTCCTTAAGCTCCACTCACAAGTATCTTAAAAGAATGTGAAACAATCGTTTTTGTTTCCCATTACAAGATACTGGGAATGTCCCGGCTTTAACTGTAATTACTGCACAACAAGGTAACAAATGCTCTGACTTGATCTCTTTATATTATCCTTTTAGGTATTTTCCTCCTCTAACATTACTGTCAATAGTAACTTCCTGGCTTTAATCTTCTAATGGAATGCAAATAGTTACAAAACTGAGTTCATTTCCTTCCATGAAAATTCCCTCTGCAAATGTCTAAACTCCACTCACCTTCCAACATCTCAGTTTGTTAAACTCTCAGGACATACAGTTAGGTCCATAATTTGTTGACCAAAATATTATTATATAATATTAACAAACAATTAAAATGTATTTGAAGTATAGACTTTCAGCATTAAAGAAAATGACATTTAAGAAAATGTTGCATTATCGATTTTTTTTTTTTTTTTTGACATTGTACACCAATTTTAGACACTAAATTGTAATTGGAAAATTAACTGACAAGCACTTTCAGGACCTAATGAGGACTGCCCCCTTGTTTCAAGAAAAATGAATCAGACATAATATTCTTAACTACATTCAAAGTAAATTCAATGAATGTATCACTTTTCAAGTTTAAATATAAGACTGGAAGAGATGTCAGTGCACGAGATGAAGTCATGCATCATACACCATAAGCCAAAACTTATGGTGTATGTTAAAAGGAGGGGATTCGCTGACCAGCTAAGCAACACGTAAAGGCCTGAAAGACCACCGAAGGGCATGTAGTTTTTTTGGGGAAAAAAAATAAAACTTTGTAACATCTAATTGTGTAGCACAGTGGTGCAGTGGCTAGACTGCCTACCTGAGCAATAGTAATAAGTGAAAAGTGCTAGTTATTGAGTGTCTGGACTGCGTTGGCATCTCCAGTGTTAATGAGATGGAGGTTCTGGTTTAAGAGATTTACTTGCCGCCTTCAACTCAGTGTACAAACTATTATTTTAGGTAGATTAATAAGGTAATTAAAACTAGATGTCATGTAGCTTGATAATTGAACATTGAGACAGGTCCTGCCCTTTCTCATAAACCTAATCTTGTGTAAGGTTTTATATTCTGTAATTAAACCAATGCAAGGTAACTAGATAACTATATAAACTGGCACAAGTCCCTTGCAACTGATTGTCGCTGCATACCTACTTTTAATAAACGCCGCTTAGAATGAAGAGTACAAAAGGCTTGTTTCATTGTTTCATTACGTGTTTCTTTGACTAGAACTTTTATTTACATTGTTTGGTAGTCTAGGTTAACTTTCACTAATCACATGCTCTTATCCACTGCCTGGTTAATGCTTATGATATTTTAACTTCTATTTTAATGGGTGTTGAGTTGGATTTTTTCTTTGTTTGTTTATTTCCAATAATGTTTAATATATTTACACTTTGTCTGGTTTTATTTGCTTAAAAAAATTCAAATTGTTAAAGTCTGTCGTGGAAAATGTCATATTCCAGGCGAGCTGGAAATTCAGGAGTGATTCATAATAATTCACTGAATTATTATTAAACTTAATTATTAATACCAGAAGCAGAAAAAGTCACATCAAAACACAGGGTGAATGTCAGACAATGGTGCTAAGCTTAAAGGTTTGCAAAGTCATTTACTACAAATCTTAAACACAGAGATGCACACATGCATGCACAAGAACACATACACATGAACACAAACCTAATCTACCTTACACAAGAAATACAATGCTGTCAGAACACTTTTTGGTTCCTCTTACTATCAGAAAGACATCCAAGAAGACAGAGTAAAGGGTATTTTATTTCATGCCTTTAGCTTGTATGTATGCCTTACTTTACTTGACCTACTTGACTTGATGATGCATGTTTTCTTTAAAAAAATATGTCATTTTCATATGATTTGTAATTGCAATAAGAGGATTGAGCTTTTGTTCACAACTATTCAAACACTGCAGTTTTTGAAATGAGCAATTCATTTTAAAAGACGTTTGTTTTTTCTCTTGAATACTTCTTCTTTTCATTGGTATCTATTCATAGATGTCTTCTTAAACAGATGCATGTCACGTTCCTCAAGTTTTACTCATGAATCATTTAAAAATGTCAACATCTACTTATACTTCAATTTCATTGAACAGTTTCATTCTACCATGACCAGGAGCAAGGGGATCAGATGATACCAGAGTTTAACCTATGTTTCCACCTATGTTTTAATCTCAATTGCAATGCTGACTTCCTACAAGTCTGGGTGAGTTCCTTGCTACAAGGTTTATTCATGCCAGGACATGAATAAACCTTGAAGCAATGAACAAATACAGATGCAATGAATCCATTTTTCTTGTAGGAGACACACCTAACTCAGGACAGTGAGTTACGATGTGTTTATAAAGACATTTTAATTAACAGGAATGAAGAACAACGTAAAGGTGAAAGCCATGCCATGGTGAAATCATTTTATGTTAAGTTTAGATCCATACTTTTCTTCAAGTTTTTGATCCAAACATTTGCACATTACCAGGAACGAAAATGTGTTGGTATGCTGTGCATTCCTCGTACGTTTTCCTTCTCAGAAAGATACGGTATGTACTGGTGGAGGCTGGTGTGTTTTAGCTTTTTAATGAAGCCACTTTGAAAAGCACTTGGGGAATGTGGCCTCAGTGGCATGCACATTGACGCAGACAATGACCTTTACTTTTCTGTTTAGCTTACCACTGAAAATGTTCCACTTTAATAAATATTTCTTTGCTTACAGAAATGTTTAGTTTGGATCTGAAAAATGTTTTCTTCAAAATTTCCCTCATATTTTTGTTATTTTCTTTTTTAATCTCTCTCTCTCTCTCTCTCTCTCTCTCTCCCTGTATGGGGTTATGTCTGTATGTATGTCATTTGACTACATGAATGTAGTCAAATGACAAATGAGTTATGTCACACGAAGAAGCCACACTTTGTTTTATAAATAGCAACGAAAATGACGCACCTCCTCAGTTCTACAAGTACATTTGAAAACATCAGCTTACATAACAAACTAGATCTCAAACATCATTCATAGATGAGTAGTGCCTATTAATAAAGGATGATTAGTTTTATTCAGACAAAAGGTTTCATTATGTTTTCTTTGTTTAGAATAGAATAGAATAGAATAGAATAGAATAGAATAAACCTTTAATTGTCCTACAAGGGGAAATTTGGTTGTAACAGCAGCCAAAAAGACACATATACAAACAAACAGTACACAGGACACGGAACAGAAACATACACAACTTTTCTTACATATTTACATTAAGGACAGTGGTTACTATATACAGAGAGTACTGTACAGTTATTAAATTAAATAAAAATAACTACAGATAAGAGGCAAAGCAGGTTGTATCGCGAATCGGTTTATTAACTTATTGCAGTTACAGCGCAGATGTAAACATCTATGTTTGTTGGGAGCAGTTTTGATTGTACAGTCTGACAGCTGCAGGGAGGAAGGACCTGCGGAAACACTCCTTCATGCATCTAGGATGTAGCAGTCTGTCACTGAAGGAGCTCTGCAGTTCAGCAACATTTACATGCACGGGGTGGGAGACTCTGTCCATCAGAGATGTTATTTTGGCCAGAGTCCTTCTGTCTCCCACAACCTGCACTGGGTCCAGGGTGCATCCCAGAACAGAGCTGGCCTTCCTGATGAGTTTATCCAACCTCTTCCTCTCAGCTGCCGATAAACCGCTGCTCCAACATACAACACTGTAAAAAATGATGGATGCCACCACAGAGTCATAGAAGGTCTTTAAAAGCGCTCCCTCTACTCCAAATGACCTCAGCCGCCTCAGCAGGTAGAGTCTGCTCTGACCCTTCCTGTAAAGAGCATCAGTGTTGTGGCTCCAGTCCAGTTTATTATTCAGGTGAACACCCAGGTACCTATAAGAGTCCACTATCTCAATGTTCACTCCCTGGATGTTCACCGGTGTCAGTGTGGTGGGTCTGCGTCTCCGGAAGTCCACCACCAACTCCTTGGTTTTCCCGGCGTTGATCAGCAGGTGCTTCTGCTGACACCAGTCAACAAAGTCCAGAGTCCACTGTCTGTACTCTGAGTCGTCCTCACCTGTGATGAGGCTGGCTATGGCAGAGTCGTCAGAGAACTTCTGTAGGTGGCAGCGTGGGGAGTTGATGGAGAAGTCTGCAGTGTAGAGGGTGAAGAGGAGCGGTGCCAGCACAGTTCCCCGTGGGGCCCCCGTACTGCAGACCAGCGTATCAGAGACACAGCCCTGTGTCCTCACATACTGTGGACGTTCTGTGAGGTAGTCCAGTATCCACTGGGACATGTGGTGGTCCACTCCTGATAGCTCCAGCTTGTCTCTCAGAAGTCGTGGCTGGATGGTGTTGAAAGCACTGGAGAAATCAAAGAACATGATCCTCACAGTGCTTCCAGGCTTCTCCAGGTGAGTCAGAGCTCGGTGCAGGAGGTAGATGATGGCATCCTCCACCCCAATGCCAGGCTGGTAAGCAAACTGCAGCGGATCCAATGAAGACCTCACCAGGGGCCGCAGATGGTTTAGAACCAACCTCTCGAGGGTCTTCATCAGATGTGATGTCAGGGCTACCGGCCTGTAGCTGCTGAGGTCCTTGGGATGGGAGGTCTTTGGTACCGGTACCACACAGGAGGTCTTCCACAGCTGTGTTACTTTCCCCAGTGACAGGCTCAGGTTGAACAGATATCCTAGGATGCCACACAGTTCATCTGCGCAGCATCTCAGGAGCCTGGAGCTGATGCCATCTGGACCTGCAGCCTTCCGCACCTTAATCTTGCGAAGCTCATTCCTCACTTGAAGTGCTGAGATAGAAAGAGTGGATTTTGGGGGAGGGGTGTGTATGTTGGAGTCCACAGAAACCGGGGGTGGGTGTAATGACTGGGAGCTGGGAGGTGTGAAGCTGAGAGGTGTGAAGTCCTGAGATGAAGGACAGGCAGTCCCTGAAGATGAAGGAGATTGCAGCAGGGGGGACGATGCTGTGGGAGGGGTGGGTGTTTGATCAAACCTATTAAAATATTTATTAAGGTCATTCACCCACCCCAAGTCTCCTGCAGCCTGGGGGGTTTGTTTTTGTCCTGAGATTGTCTTCAGGCTGTTCCAAACCCCTCTGATGTTGTCCTGTTGCAGCTGCTCTTCCATCTTCCTCCTATAGTTTTCCTTTCCTTGCCTTATCTTCCATTTCAGCTTCTTCTGGACAACTCTCAGCTCCTGTTTGTCTCCAGATCTAAAGACTCTCTTCTTCTCCTTGAGGAGAGCCTTAATTTCAGGATTTATCCATGGCTTGTTGTTAGAAAAACACCGTACCTTTTTGATGGGTACGGTGTTGTCCACACAGAAGTTCATGTAATCCATAATGTAGTCTGTGATGCTGTTGAGGTCATCCTCCAGGGGGCTGCAGAGGTTGTCCCACACAGTAGAACGGAAACAGTCCCTCAGGGTCTCTTCAGTCTCTGCCGACCATTTCCTAACTGTGCGTTTCACAACTGGTTCTCTGTGTACTAGAGGTTTATACACAGGCTGGAGATGAACCAGGTTGTGATCTGAGCCCCCCAGGGGAGGAAGAGGTGATGAGCTGTATGCCTCCTTGGTGTTGGCATACAATAAGTCCAATGTTTTATTGTCTCTGGTGTGGCAGGTAACATACTGGGTGAAGGTGGGGAGAGTGGAGGACAGGGAGATGTGATTAAAGTCCCCAGAGATCAGGAAAAGGGCCTGAGGGTGCTGTGTTTGGAGTCTGCTGGTTACAGTGTGCAGGACCTCACAGGCTGCTGCAGCGCTAGCAGAGGGCGGGACATACACAGCTATCATAATCACATGTGTAAACTCTCGCAGTAGATAGTACGGTCTCATGCTAACCGCTAGCAGCTCAATGTCCTTACAGCATAGCATCTCTTTGATAGATAAATGCCCAGAGTTACACCATCTATCGTTCACAAACACAGCCAGACCCCCTCCTCTCTTGTTACCACTCTCCGTTGTTCTGTCAGCCCGGATCAGATGAAAACCATCCATGTTTACGTGTGAGTCCGGAGTTAGCGCAGTTAGCCACGACTCTGTGAAGCACATCAGGCTGCACTCCCTGTAGCTCCTCTGATGTCGGGTAAGAGCCGCCAGTTCGTCTACTTTATTGGGGAGAGATCTCACATTCCCCATAATAATAGATGGAATCGCTGGCTGGTACCTCCTAACTTTACTGCGACGCCCGATCCCGGCCCGAGTACCACGTCTCTTCCTCCTCACCTCGCGGGGGATGTTAGCTTGCTCGGTGGTAGGCAAGGCAGCGGAGGCTCCGAGGGCTAACAGCTGATCCCTGCTGTAAACAATGGGAGGTCGGACCTCCACGCGCTCTCCGGACAAAGACGCCGTAAAAAATGTAATAAAGAATACCATTGTCCATAGAATTCTGAGCTCCATTGTGGGGGACAGCAGTCCACAATAGAAAAACAAAAACAATAAACACAAAACAACAGAGAAACATATATTAAAGAGAAAAAAGGACTCGGTCAGGTCGGAGCTGCTGATATTGGCTGCCAGCTCGGAGCGGCGCCGGAAGTAAATATTTTATATTATATTACGCCGCAAATGGAAGAAAGCAGTCCTACATATTTGTTTAATCTGTGCATTGAAGAACATATCCTGGTCAAAAATGACTCGAGGGTTCCTCACAGTGTTACTGGAGGCCAAGGTAATGCCACCCAGAGTAAGAATCTGGTTAGATACTATATTTCTAAGATTTTCAGGGCCGAGTACAATAACCTCTTATAACCTTTTATCTGAATTAAGAAGCAGAAAATTAGAGGCCATCCAGGTCTTTATGTCTTTAAGACATTCCTGCAGTTTAACTAATTGGTGTGTGTTATCTGGCTTCATAGATAGATAAAGCTGGGTGTCATCTGCATAGCAGTGAAAATGCATGCTATGCCTTCTGATGATACTGCCCAAGGGAAGCATGTATAATATAAACAGAATTGGTACTAGAGATGGACCGAACCGATATTACGTATCGGTCCGATACTGACCTAAATTACTGGATCGGATATCGGAGAGAAATAAAAAATGTAATCCGATCCATTAAATATCAAAAAAGCACCTCACAAAACTTGCGACATGGCGTAACTCGGCTCATAACTGTAGCACGTCGGAGCAGTATGCGTCACGTGATAGAGCGGCTGTGTGTATTTGTAGCCTCGCTACCAAACCGGCATTTCATCTTCGAGGAAGTTATCCCAGAGAGAAGTAAAGCAAATGGGTATGTTCATCTCTGAATGTTTGTAAAGCATTCCCGCGTTAAGCTTAACAACCGATATATGGAGCGACTGCATCTTCTCTCTCCCTCCCTCTCCTGCTGCTACTTCAATCATGAAACTGATTAATGATCAGCTGATCGGCTTTTCTGTCGCGAGTCCGTCTCTCTTGTTTGTTTATCGCCCACTTCGCACCAGAAAGAGGAAACCAGCGGCTGAACAACAGCAGCATGTTTAAGCTTGATAATCTGTTGTTAGAATTTATTTAATATTACTTTCTACACCAGGATCCTTTTCTACGTAGCTGACGCCTGGTAACTGTGCAGGGGCGGATCTAGCAAAGTTTAGCCAGGGGGGCCGATAGGGCATTAACAGGGAAAAGGGGGCACAAAGACATACTTTTCTTTCTTATTTTCATTTAAAATGTCTAGCTTTTAATAAATAATTATCCGAATCTTTCACCCAAAGTTTTAATCTGATGTAAAATGTATAGAAGTCCATTACTGTATATAGTAACTATTAAGTCTAATATACTTTAACTTGAGTATGAACTTATACAAAAAGCAGCAAGATATTAAAAAATCAGTTTTATTGATTAAAAAATACACTATATCGGATTCATATCGGATATCCAAATTTATGGTATCGGTATCGGGCATAAAAAAGTGGTATGGTGCCATCTCTAATTGGTACTAGCACTGAACCCTGTGGAACTCTATAATTAACCTTAGTGTGTGAAGAGGACTCTCCATTTACATAAACAAATTGGAGTCTATTAGATAGATATGATGCAAACCACTGCAGTGCAGTACCTGTAATACCTACAGCGTGCTCCAATTGCTCTAATAGAATATTATGGTCAACTGTTTCAAATGCTGCACTAAGGTCTAGCAGGACAAGCACAGAGATGAGTCCACTGTCAGAGGCCGTAAGAAGATCATTTGTAACCTTCACTAAAAGCTGTTTCTGTGCTGTGATGAGCTCTGAAACCTGACTGAAACTCTTCAAATAAGCTTTTCCTCTGCAGATGATCTGTTAGCTGTCTGATAACTACTCTTTCAAGAATTTTTGATATGAAAGGAAGGTTGGAGATGGCTTTTTAAGTAAAGGTTTAACTACTGCCATCTTGAAGGCTTGTGGTACATAGCCGATCATTAGAGATAGGTTGATCATATTTAAGATTGAAGCATTAATTAATGGTAGGACTACTTTGAGCACTTTTGTAGGAATGGGGTCTAACAGACATGTTGATGGTTTGGAGGAAGTAATTACTGAAGTTAACTCAGAAAGATCAATTGGAGAAAAAGACTCTAAATGAATATCAATTGTACTAAAATTAGCTGTAGATAATGTTACATCTGTGAGATGATTATGGGTAATTTTTTCTTTAGTGATTAAAATTTTATTTGTGAAGAAGTTCATGAAGTCATTACCAATGTTCCCTCTAAGCTGCGCACGTGCGCAATTGCGCACTGCTGGCACGGTCTCTGCGCACAGAAAATCTGTGTTGCGCACAGAAAAAAAATCTAACCAGAATTGAAAATAAAAGTAATACTTTAACAATTCTGTTTTGCAGTGTTAGTCAGTAAGTGACTGGCTGCTGCCGTATGGGATTAGAACGATGCCACCTTATCCCATAGTCCAGCCAATAATGCGATTCACACTCGTATATACGCAGCTAATCAACGTCGCTGACAGGCTATGACAGCGTCCTTATGTGCTGACACCGGTGTTTTAGGTAGCAAAGTGGCGTGGCTGATGTGGAGTGAAGCCACGTGAATGACAACGTGTACAACCAATGGAGATGTGAGCAGGGTAGACGGAACAATTGACGGAAAAAGTGTGGACTTTATACCAGTTTTTAAATTGTGTTGATAGGCCACGTAAAACCAGAGTTATGATAAAAATATATGCAATGTTTGGTTTTCTTCCTCAATACTATCGTTGTTTATATTTACTGCGGGAAGAAACGGTAAAAACGGCGTTTTATAAGGAAAACGCTCGAAAGCACTCTCCGCCTGTGAGCAAAGACAAAACCAAACCTCCACCCTTTCCTATTGGTGGAAAAATGTACCATGTCGACCAATCAAAAAATGATATGGCAACATGGCATTTAGTTGTTTAGGAAGGGGGAAGTTTTAGGAGTGACGGCGGTGTTTTGAGATGTGAGAGATTTGCAACATAGCGCTTGTGTAGTTAGTGTGTAGTGTAGTCAGTAGTTTACAGGTGTTACAGCAGTGATACATCTCCTGCTGTCAGGCCTGCAGGTATCAGGCTGTTGTTCTCCTTTATCTCATAGTGGACAGAAATTCTTTTTTGGAGTGGCACAAATAATTTGTGTGGCATCAAATTTGATGCAGAACAGCTGATTGTTCTGTAAATAGTTTGAAATGTTTATTTAAAAAAATGCCTTGGCTGCATTTTTAGGTAAATAGCTGCAAGAAACTTTGATGTTTGCACAACTCAGTTACTTTTTTGAAGAAATAACTATATAATTAATTGCCCAACATTGGTCATTATATACTGTATTTTGCAGACAGAGACTTACAGGACTCTCTCCCAGACCACAGACCCATACTCAAAATACAAGTCAGAGCTTTATATTAAAAAAAAAAAAAAAAGAAAGAAAGTTGTGTTTTCAAAATTGGAGTTCAAGTTATTTTTACTTCCAATAGTGTTAACATACTACACAGGTCATGAACAAGATTTTTTTTACATTTTCATTGTAAGTGGGCTAAAGCAGTTAATTAAAAGTAGTCTAACATAAATGTAAATGCTGTAATTTGATTATTTTAATAAACCATGTAACTTGGATGGATTCGATGCTGGCGTGACCACAGTGCACACGTCTGCTGTTGCTCACAGTGGTCCAAGGGACCGCTCAGGGAGTTTGTGTGTTCGCTCAGATACATGAAAAATTAGAGGGAACATTGGTCATTACTAGTTAATGTTAAAGGAATGAGCTCTGGCTTTTTGTCAGCCTGGCTACAGTGCTTAAGAGAAACCTAGGATTCTTACTTTCTTCAATCAATGATGAATAGTAAGATGTTCTAGCTTTACGGAGGCCTTTCTTATAAAGCAACAAACTATTTCTCCAGGCTAAATGATAATCTTCTAAATTTGTGACACGCCATTTCCTCTCCAGCTTACGAGTTATCTGCTTTAGGCTACGTGTTTGAGAGTTATAGAGTCAAGTACTTCTGATTTGAGGCCTTATTTTTCACAGAAGCTACAGTATCCAGTGTCATACATAGTGGGAAGGCAAAAGTATTACATAATCTCTTTTGGAGTAGTGTTCAGGTAGCTGCTCTGCTTTGTGTTGGTACAAGACACTGAAGATGATAACAGTGGGTGGATTATATTCTTAAACTTAGTTACAGCGCTTTTAGAAAGTTATTTACTGTGATGAAGTCTACTCCCCACTGCTGTATAATCAATTATTGTGAATTTAAATGTTATCAGGAAATGATCAGACAAGAGAGGGCTTTCAGGAAACACTGTTAAATGTTCAGTTTCTTTGCCATATGTTAAAAAAAGATCTAAAGTGTGTTTAAAGTGGTGGGTGGGTTCTTTTACATTTAGAGAGAAGCCAATTGAGTCTGATAACAGATTAAATGCCATGTTGAGGCTGTCATTTTTAGCATCTACATGGATGTTAAAATCCCCACAATAATTATTTTATCTGAGCTGAGAACTAAAACAGATAAAAGGTCTGAAAAGTCAAACAGAAATTCTGTGATTAATAGGCTGGTGTGGAAAATTGCTTCAATATTGAGTTTAATGACCTCCGATTGACATAAACGGTGTCATTACTGCCGATGTGAATTATAATTTTACTGAATTTACGTTTACTCTTAGCCATCATCATTGTTAAATTTCCCTCAATGTCGCCTGCTCTGGCCCCTGGAAGACAACTGCCTTTGGTTGCTGGTGTCTCTGGCTTCTGTTACGAAACAGTTTCACCCTGGTTCTTTTTATCCCTCAAGGCATCCAGAGACGACACCGGACTCAGTAGTCATTTTACAAAACCTTTATTCATCTTTATTCATCTTCATTTTCGCATGCATCTTCTAGAAGGGGAGACGTGCAAGGCCGGTGTCCCTCTGCAGATCTTCCACTCCTTTGTTTGTTACAGTCAGCTTTATAGAAGCGACCCCATCATAAAACCCCCATGGTGTGTTGCAAACTCTGTGTTTGTTTGTGTATGCACGAGCACGTGAGTGCCTGTGTGTGTGCGTACCCGTGTGTATGTGTGAGTGCACGTGAGTGAGTGTGCATGTAGGTGTGGGTGCGTCGTAACAGTCAAAGCACTGTGTGTCTCTGTGTACGTGACTTCCTGCCGGTCATAAAAGTAATCTCCTCACCCAAGCTACACCAAATTCCTCTACACAACAGAGTTAACATATTACAAACACTGAGACCCCCACTCTACATCCACTGGGCCATTGGCCTCTTGTTGTCTTACATTTACATTTAAGGTGGAGAGTTTCCTGCAAACCTACTTCTAAGTTATAACAATTATGACTATTTATTAGATTCAGGTTAAAGCATCAGCGTCAGCAACCCCCAACTGTAGCTTCATGTCTCCTTTTATGACAGCAGACCCCCAGTGTCAATAAATTCCTTTCCCTCTAAACAATTACACACTCTCAGGCCTACAGCTAAGCCAAACTGAAACACGGACAAATCCTTCCCTATTCCTCTGATCTACTGCTGGACCCTCTTATCTAAGCAAATTTAACACATTGTATTCTAATAATTGTTTTCTTGTACTCACAAATCCTTCTTTTGATCTGCCCCATGGCAGATCAACAATACTCTAAATCTGTTACCAAAATGTGTTCATACAAGCTCTCCCCATTTCCCAAACGTAGCATCATGGCGTCTGTGTTTGGTTTGCTCCACCGTGACCTATGATGTCAGAGTTGCTGGAGTGATTTGATGTCTGTCCCTCTATCTTCCGAGTCGGGTGATTATCTGCTCCTCTTCTTTCTTCAACTTCCGGGGTGGACTACCCTTCAGTCGTTGCATGGATCAGGGATTTATTCTGTCCCTGGGCTGGGATCCATGTAGGGGGTCTCAACAGAGTCCCGCTTTTTTGCCAAGAGCCTTTCCGACCTCCTAGGCTCTTCCGCCACCGCACACTGGTTCCCGTGGTGCCAGGTCTCGCCTTTCCTTTCAGCTGGACTGGGTGCGAGATCCTCTCCACCTCCTTGAATTCTCTGGCCCAGCTTGGGCCCGAGCTCTTCTTCTTGAGCCCTTTCCGACAGACCGAATTCGCCTCTGGCACCGCATAGTCCTGGTGTCTGTACCGCTTACAGAACCATAACTCCATCGCTCCACCTGTAACTGAAAAATGAAACTCCCCAGAAAACCCTCTTTTGGCACATGGACCTCGCCATGCGTCAACTCCACACAATTAGAGATGCACAAGAAAGTTGCACATTCTCTCAAAAAATTCCCAGGGCTTCTCCCTTGGAGCAACTCTACTCCCAGCCTGTAACCATTTCATACGAAAACATTAGCCAGTGGTTAAATGTTAAGCTTGTTCAACTCCCAGCTCCACCTGGAGCCTGTAGCCTAGAAGAAAAAGTCTTTAAGTTAAAACAACTTCACATTTGCAACCAACTGTATCATAAGAGTAATAAAGTATTCAGCATAAAAGACAAGTATCATGTGCAGGTTTTCTCAAATCATTAAACCCACTACTGTTGCCATAATTTGTCCCAAATCATGAATCATCCCAATTTATTCCACATTGTAATCGGTGACTTTCCCTAAGCAATGTCACTCCACTCATTTATCACTATAAGCTTTATAGTGGTCAGCCAATGAGCCCAATATTAAACTATTCCATAAACACTGCATCTCTTATTTGCTTTCTCATGTCACTTGTCTGTCTCTGCTGAATCCTCTACATGCACTCTTAGAAAAACATACATTAGCAACACACATGGATCATCCTGGTGGTCAGGCGCAGGTCGACAGGTTCCAGAGGTGCTGTAAAAGGTCACAAAGTTAACCCTGGTGCTGTAAAAAGAGTGACACTGGTTTCAACACAGTATATGGCTCACACTATATTTACTTCTCCCCTGTAGTATTCAACATTTTCCCAAGAACACAGTGTAATAGCATAATCAACACACAGCCTGTAAACACAGTTCCCTTCACTTATAAACCCAGTAATCCTGTAATAGAAAGAACATTAACCATTAGTGTGTCCTGCTGTAACACATATCAAATCACATGATCAACCCTCTGCTGTGGAAAAAGTAATGTAAATGTTAGCGCTGCGCAGGTGTATACACTCTTTCTCACAATGACCTCTGTGAGCAACACAAGCCCATGAATAACACACCCCTGGTAAATTCACAGACACAGAAAGTGGCTATTAAAAGGTTAAATCGGCACAGCCCAAAGCTCATGCAACCTAGGATGTTGCTGTCATCTTTCTGCTCCTGTAAAAAGAAACACACATAGATTCGTCCACCCTTTTGTCATTCCTAGGTGGAGGTTAACCTTGAGTAGTGGTCAAGTCAGTCAAGTCTTGTCAGCTTTTGTCAGCTTTTACCAGTCCGGTCAGTTCCCCATTTTTATTTTCACTCATTATTCAGTCATTCATTCATTCATTCCTTTGCTGATAGTGGAACCTATTGTCGCATTTTGTTTCCACCCTCAGCAAAATGACGTCATTTCAAAAAGAAAAAGAAGAATTTTAGATCGGATTACCTCGCTGAATCCTTTTTGGGCAGGGACTCATTTTCTAATTGTCCCAAATAAGTGACTTTCTCCAGAGCCCATTGTAATTTTGGAGAAACTCACTTGCAACGGCTTTTCCGACGTGTTGCATAGCACTTTTAATTCCCATCGTGCAGATCTGCTTAAAGAAAAGAGATTCCCAAACAAAACTCCCAGTGCACTGTTCAAAAATAAAAGAAAAAATAAAAATAACAGATCAAACTGAAAAAACAAAAGTAAATAAAAATACAGAAGCCCGGTCTTAGGACTTGTCCCAGAATATTCTTCCTCTAAAAAGTAAAAACCACTAACTAGAACTTGGTGAAAAAGAAAAATGCCTCAGCCAATTAAATCCCCAAAACTTTCATCAACCAACCACACGCTTCACACAAACGCAATATTCTTTGAAATGATCAGTTTCTTCCTTTGTCCCCAGGTGTGTGCCATGGTAAAACCTTCCCCATACATCAGAAACAAAACAAAAAACTAAAAGTCTGCTAGTTTCACTCATTTAAACTCTGGCTCCAGGATTCTGTTCACCCCTGCTATCATTCAATCATATTCCCCAAAATAATACTAATTCAGTCGTCTATGTATCACTTCTCAACCCACTTAATAAACCAGACAGGATGATGGTAACAGTATTGTCTACTTAAAATTGTGTTTGATCCTAATGAGCTCCATTACATGTGTGTGTGTGTTAGTAGGGTTAATACATTTTCTATTTCTGTGTATCCTTTTATTCACCTTCCCCCTTTTTTCTGAAACAAAACTCCATTCACTTCAAATTTTTGTTTCAGAAACATCTAAATGAAAATCTCTGTCTTAGTCAGGCACAGCTAAACCCCAAATGCTTGCAGGTTACCATAGGCAACCACGCTGTGTGTTATTAACCCCTTCTACAAATACCCTCTTTTGATGTGTGCCACGTATGATTTTGTGCTACCTCTAGCACATATTATGTGCATGTGTGGTGTCACCTTTCCATTTTCTCTAACAGTACACTTGCATACCTCAGTGCTTGTCTTCCTCCCCCTTTTGTGGTGCTCTGGACACTTTTTCAAGTCTCCACTTCAAGGCAGTCGCTTGTCTCCCTTGATTCCTTAACCCAATTTGATTCCCCACTCTAAAACAGCATTCCTCTGTGTCCTCACCTGCTCCTCTCACTCTGTTCTCCTCTTCCACTTTGCAGTCCAATAGCAGTTCTTCATTTCAGATTTGTCCTGTATATTCTCCCACTGTCTCTTTCATTGCCATCTTGCTCCAAACATGGCAAATGTCAAACTCCAACAATCTTCTCAAAAGTCCTTCACACACAGTGAAGTTGCAGCTTGCTGAAAATGCATCTCCACTCATCCAATCAAGATGATGGATCTTCTCTTTCTGATGCCGTTTGCCCATAGCGCTGCTGGCCCTCTCTGCTCAGGATTCTGGTATTGTCTCTTGGACTGCTCTCCACTGATGATGTTCATAGCTGTGCTTCTGGAACTGCACTCCATGTCTTCAAGGAGAGCTTAGCTTCCTTGGAGCTTGCTTTTTCAGGATGAGGACGGGAAGCTGCAAAACAATTCAGCCAAAATTCGGGCTGTGTGTTTCTAATGATCTTAACCTATAATTTTCTTCCGACTGCTGCCCATGGAGAATTGATCCAGGTCTGTTCCCCACCTGTAATCGACAGACTGAGAGACTTTCATTATTCACTGTCACTGCATATGTTTTCATCACTCCTAAAGCAACACATCTCCGCTTATTTTGTTTTGAACTCTCCTGACTTTAAACCTCAAAAATGAAATTTTTATTTGTTGTTAACCGCAAACACAAAAAATCTTCTTCATATTGTTATTAATTATTTTCATTCACAACACTCCAAATTATGTTTTCTTTTGTGTCCAGCAGGGGAAGAAGGTGACCTGTAGTATCACTGCTTCCCCCAGTTGGAGACAATTTCTCACTCACACTTTTTATTTTCTTTGTTTTCATTATTTTCTTTTTTTTTTTTTACCCCATTGTTTTACACCCACACATTAACCTGTTAACTCACTCCTCCAACCTCATTTTCCTTTCTCCCCAACAGCTCTCATGCAGTCCAAAATCAAATTCTCCATTCATCCTTGAATACTTGATCACCTTTAAATGTCACTGTTAATTTTATCAATTTATTTATCTTTACCTTAACACTAATCCACTGTTTAGTTTTCTTTATTTACTTTAGTTCATTTTCTCCTATTTGATCTCTATGATTTCTTGACTATTATTATTTCACAGAAAATCAACTAATCTACTTTGTCTCCCTTTTTTGTCATCAAGGAATTCACACACACACACACACACACACACACACACACACACACACACACAGAGCCTGGTCACTCGCCCCCACCTTTCTTTCTCTCTCTCTCTCTCACACACACACACACACACACACACACACACACACCCCTCCATTTTACGCCTCGTTCGTTCCACCTATGAACCCGCCCCTTGAGGCTGGCTCTCACACACCTCATACTTCTCGCAGTCCCATTCACAACTCGCTGCGAGACACTTCCTCTGCTGATTCAGGACAACGCCCTGATCAGCACAAAGAGCGGGTGCCGTCCGCTCTTTTACACCTCAACCAAACTAGGACAATAGGCTCACGATCTTCAGATCGCGCCACATTTGCCTCACGAATTATTCAAACTGTGCCACGGACTCGATACCGCGGCTTCTCTTCCCCAAAAAAATAAAACTAAATTAAACCCCCCAATTGACTTCACAGTTTGCAACAATTCGTGACACGGCCTCCTGCCGCGATTTCTACACACCACAAACACACACTTTTAGACACAAATTCTTTTTGTTACTTGAATTGACTCCCGTAGTTCAGACGAGAGAGACTCTAACTGCGCTTTCACACACACTACACAGTCTATACACGCTGCAGTCAGTGGGCTAAGCAAAGCAGTTGTACTCTCACTAATGAAGCCCCCACTCTCATGCAGGCTATCAACCATGACTAGGATCCAACACCTAGCTTTAGTTATTTAAGGCGTCCCCGGTGCCTAGGTCACCAACCTGGTCCTCCTGTCCCACAGGTCTCCCCCCCGCGTCCAAGAGGGAGTGGGGCTGCCAAGCTCGGAACACACACGGCCCTCAGCCGGTGATGAGGCCTTAAACCCCGCTTTCTAACTAAATAGTAACACACGTTTCCTGCTTTAACGCACGGGGGCGGATCACAACACCGCCACTTTTTTCCTAATAACTAAGACGGATCACACACCGTCGCGGATGAAACACCGCTTACAAATCCGTAACAAACGTCTCCTGCTTTAACGCACTGAGACTGAGTTTCTTACGGCTCGCTAAACATCAACCTGAAGTTCTTAGCAAAAGTCTCTTGCTTTAGTCGTACTGGGACGGGCCCTAGCCGCCTCTTTATTCTACTGAGTGAATTTACACTGCGATACGCTCAACTTAGCGAACAGATAATTTAGACTTTATCCAATATGCACGGTTCGAAAATAAACGGGTCGTGCTTACCTTTTAATCATGTGAGCTAGCTCACTGTTCGCCTCGTTTCACGACCTCAGCTCTGCCAATTCATCCTCTCTGGGCCTTGAGCGAATCCCGGGTTTCGGCACCAAAACTGTTACGAAACAGTTTCACCCCGGTTCTTTTTATCCCTTAGAGGCATCCAGAGACGACACCGGACTCAGTAGTCATTTTACAAAACCTTTATTCATCTTCATTTACACATGCATCTTCTAGAAGGGGAGATGTGCAAGGCCGGTGTCCCTCTGCAGATCTTCCACTCCTTTGTTTGTTACAGTCAGCTTTATAGAAGCGACCCCATCATAAAACCCCCATGGTGTGTTGCAAACTCTGTGTTTGTTTGTGTATGCACGAGCACGTGAGTGCCTGTGTGTGTGCGTACCCGTGTGTATGTGTGAGTGCACGTGAGTGAGTGTGCATGTAGGTGTGGGTGCGTCGTAACAGTCAAAGCACTGTGTGTCTCTGTGTACGTGACTTCCTGCCGGTCATAAAAGTAATCTCCTCACCCAAGCTACACCAAATTCCTCTACACAACAGAGTTAACATATTACAAACACTGAGACCCCCACTCTACAGCCACTGGGCCATTGGCCTCTTGTTGTCTTACATTTACATTTAAGGTGGAGAGTCTCCTGCAAACCTACTTCTAAGTTATAACAATTATGACTGTTTATTAGATTCAGGTTAAAGCATCAGCATCAGCAACCCCCAACTGTAGCTTCCTGTCTGCTATTATGACAGCAGACCCCCAGTGTCAATAAATTCCTTTCCCTCTATCTAAGCAAATTTAACACATTGTATTCTAATAATTGTTTTTTTGTACTCACACTTCACATGTCTCAAAACAGAATAGCCAATTACCAGAGTTTGATCCTTGGCAGGCGTTTCACCGAGTGGGGAAAAACGGTTTGACACATAAAGAGGTTGGTGGTGTACCTGGGGCTTCTGTTTAAGACTATGTTTCCTTCTCACTGCCACCCAGCCATCCTCTTTCCCCTGCTGCTCGGGGCGTGCCAGGTGACAGCTAGTGGGGAAACACTACCTTCAGCTGCACCGGTGTTCTGGGAATCCTACCTACCTGACAAACCATCCTACCCCTTGTTTCTGCGCATGCGCACAACACGAAATTAAGTGGCGAACTGTCCTACCTTTGTGAATATTAGCTAGAAAAATACTCTGATGTGTAAAATTAATTGCCAAATCGTCCTACCTTTATTAATCTGAGCTAGAAGCATACTTTAACAGCTAAAATTCAGTGGCGAACCATCCTACCTTTGTGAATATGAGCTAGAAGCATACTTTAACAGCTACAATTAAGTGCCAAACCATGCTACCTTTGTGAATGTTACCTACAAGCATACTTTGACGGGTAAAGTTAAGTGACAAATAGTCATACCTACTGGAATTACTCTGTGACAGCAGAAATGTGCATAAACTACTTATGGTAGGACGTTTTGCCAAAGTAGGATGGTTTGTCAGAACACTGGCTACAAGAGCCTGGCTAGCTACGGGTGCATCAGGGGTGCGAAGCTGAGTCTCCAATTCGGTGATTCTGGCCTCCAGAGCTGCAAATAGGCTACATTTAGTACAAGTATCATTACTGCTAAAGGAGGCCGAGGAGTAACTAAACATCTGACACAATGAGCAGGAAAGTGCAGGAGGGACAGGTGAAGAGGCCATACTGCTAGCGAGTCGGTTACAAGCTAAGCTAAGTTAGTGAAACAGTAAAGATACAGTGAGTGAAAACTTTGGCTATAAATTAGCGAGTGAGTACGCAGAGTGTGCTTCAATTATTTAAGAAGAGGTTATGTAAAAGTTTTTAATTAAATTGCTATGCAGATAAGCTATTGTCACGGCGAGTGAGAAGAGCCGTGTGGAAGAAATGAAGGAGGATCCAAACGCAGGCAGTCGTGAAGGTGTGAAGGTGGTTTATTGAATAAACGGCAAAGGGAAAATGGCAAACGAAGTCAAACTAAACTATACTGGAAAACAACTGAACTACAGCGCAGAAACCAGAACACGAACATGAAGGAGGACGAGCAGAGGCAGACGATGGTAGACAGCAGGGAAACACACAGATGAAGCAGGGTGGATATACAGACGGACCAGCAACTACAAAGACAGAGGACGCGACTTAAATACACACAGAGAAACACTGGGAGATTACACACAGGTGGGGAACACAGCTGGGAATAATCAACAAGACGAGACAGGGGTAAAACTGAACACACTCACATGAGACGCAGACCTTCACAATAAAACAGGAAACGAGAACACTACACCAAGACGCAGACCTGACACTGAGAGACAGACAGACAGAGAATGACACATGGAACCTGAACTAAACTAAACGTGAGATACAACCGAGAACAAATCCTTAAACATGAATAAACAGAAACATAGAATTCTAATAATAATCATCATTATTATAATAATAATAATAATAATAATAATAATAGCGCCCAAAACCACAGCAATCATTCAAAAATAAACTAACAATCAAAACTCAAAATACTGGGTCGAAACTGACCCAGAACCGTGACAGCTATTCAAAAACACCACAGTGTGTTAGAACAGGAACAGGAAGTGATACTCTACCGCAGAGATAGCGAACACCAAGTGACAGCGCCACCCAAAGGTCCAAGCAGGCCAGTATTCCTTTATTATTATTATTATTAGTAGTAGTAGTAGTAGTAGTAGTAGTAGTTACACTTGTAGTCAAGACCGCCTAAACCAGACCGAGTCAAGACCAAGACAAAGTCAAGACGAAGACCGAGACCAAAAAGTCTTTAAACTGCAGCCAGATGCTGCTTCGTTTACAGGTGTCAGGCATATTTATGTATTTTTGCGATGCACTCGCACAGCCCTCCTCACCGCTGTCTACTGTCTCACTCTCTTACTAAGAGGACAGACTGTCGCGTCCATCACCCTCTCTGTTTTTCACTTAATGATATTATCCTATATCCTCGCATGTGATTGGCCACAATATAGAGGGACTGGAGCATAGCTGAGCCACTGTGTGAGAGCTGAGCAGCAAAAGGAAATTAAGTGAGGAGCCGGCTTTCGCTCAATGGGAGTCGACTCTTCTGATTCACTACAAAGCACTCTCTAAGCACGGCTCTGAGAGCTGATGCTTTTGCGCATGACACATTATCAAACGTTACGTTGTGTGTCATGGATTTCTGTTGACTCCAGGGGCGGAGCCAGACATTTTATACATTTATTTATTTAGACATATAGGAAAAAAAAATATCACATATGCAGGACACCTTAAACTAGTTTTTTTAATTAAGCATCAAGGCAGAACAAAATCAGGGCTGTATCAAGACACGAGAACTAAACCCCAATTCGACCAGACCCAGAACTGATCCGGAATTAAAACAGGACTACAACAGTTCAAAATCAGGACTACTTAGGACTTAACCAAGACAGAGCCATTTAGATTCAGAAAAGCTTATATAATTATTTAGCCTTGTTGTGCAAACAAGCCTGCATAACTTAACAAATACAGAATTTGAAAAGTAACAAATGGTATCTAAAAAGATAGACTAGGTACTAAA
This sequence comes from Perissodus microlepis, assembly GCF_051167445.1. Taxonomy (NCBI): domain Eukaryota; kingdom Metazoa; phylum Chordata; class Actinopteri; order Cichliformes; family Cichlidae; genus Perissodus; species Perissodus microlepis. Next base: position 35,377,233 of record NC_140463.1, read on the forward strand.
TACATGTTCTGATGAGTTTTGGCAAACAACCATTTGACTAACATGTCTGTCTACCCTGGTTGTTGTTCCATCTCTGTTCTGTCCTCATTCTCTTCTCCATCTCCCTCTCTGTTCCGCTCTCTCCCTCTTTGTGCTGACAATCAAACCCAACACCAACATCATCAAATATACAGTTGAAACCAGATATTTACATACTCTTCAGATAAAAACAAACACTTTTTTAATTGTAACATCAAATCAGACTAAATTTTTATTTTTTTAGATCAATAAATATAAAAAAAGTATTTGTTAAATTTAAGAGTAAAGAGAGAAATTGTATGTATTTCTTAATTGCAAATGGCACCTAAATTGTATTCAAAATTGAGCTACACTTATGGAGGTCCACAATTCTTTTCCTGGTGTTTTGGTTGATATCTCTTGTAGGGCTGCAACAATTAGTCGACTAGTCACGATTACGTCGACTATCAAAATTGTCAACGACTAATTTAATAGTCGACACGTCGTTTGAAGCTTTGTAAGATCCCAAAAGGAAGGAATAAGTAGTAGGTTTTAAGAGTGTAATAACAGACTGAAACAGAGGATGGCAGCACTGCATGTACAAGGATGCCAGCTGCCGTTAAACCCCGAAGAAGAAGAAGCAGTGTCCAGTATCGTAGCTGTGTCCAAATTCAGGAACTGCAACCTCCTGTGCCCGCATTTGTAGGCCAATTACGTTACAGCGACACGACGAAGACTGTCCAAATTTGAAGACTCCGACAAATGCAGCCGACAAATGCGCCCTTCATTTCCCCAGATTTGAAGGATGGGTCGGGTGTATACTTCGTGGCCCAACCTATCCCAGAATTCATAACGCGGCCCTGCTCAGTTTCCAACAATGGCGGCAGCTAGCTAGTTTTAATATTACTCTTATTATTCTTTCTGGGTCACAAAATAAACGTTTAACATATTTTCAGACGAGAATGTAGCTGTTTAAACCTGCTCAGTTTATCAAGACACCACATATTTTCAAAAGCGCTCCGATGTTTTCGGAGACGTCTGTTACCCACCAGCTCGATAGCCAGCCAGGGTTCAAGGCTCACTAGAGCCGGTGAGAACACTGGACTCCCGGCAAATCGTTTTCAAACCCACTGCTGTCTTTCGCTACTCAGGTTAAACATGATATATAAGTCACTTAGATAACTTAAAAATGTTATTGTTTGGCTTTTTTCATTTTATTTGTTCCTGAGTAAATCGGTTTGGCTGAGATTAAAGTTTTAGTTTTTACACAGCTGAATAAACGTCAAGCAGACAACTGATTATCAGAAGTGTGAGATGCTCGAGAATATACTCCGGTGTCCTGTTATATTTTAGATCGCAAGGAGCAGACGGCTGAGTTTATTAAACTTCACCGAAACAATCTGCAAATTTCATTTAAATTCAATAAACTATCATCTTGTCTTTATTTTTAGTTAGGACATACCTTAAACACTTAAAACTGTAAGCTAATAATAGTTATATAAGAGCAGATGCATGCTGGTGCAATAAGCTGTACGTTTTACGTCCAATGGATGCATGATCTGATTAGTCGACTAATCGCAAAAATAATTGGTGACTAGTCGACTATCAAAATAATCGTTTGTGGCAGCCCTAGTCAGCACAAACAGCAGCCTATCTGATGAAGATGACTTCTTTGGATCCATGGGGTCAGGAAATCCAGAAGCAGGGGAGCTGGAGAGGTACCTTTCATGTCCATTCACTGGAGGTATGGATCTATTGCGTAGCTTTCCTCACATCAAGAAGCTGTCAGTCAAAGTCAATACAGCTCTTCCTGCATCTGCAGCCTGTGAGAGACTTTTTAGTCAGGCAGGACTCCTGTTCACTGCTAAACGGTCACAGCTTCACAGCAAGAACCTTGAGAGCCAACTGCTGCTGAAGCTTAACCATCATTTCACTGAGTGAAGAAACAATTTATGGTAAAGTGAGCCATACACATATGTACATCCACATAGTGGAAATTTGTTTTTGTCTTTTATAATTGGTTTTATTCTGACTTCAGTGTTTATTTGTGAGTGTAGTTTTTATTTGAATTATTTTATTCTGATGTTTGTATCGCATGTTTTTAGTGTTTTTATATGACATTGTGTTAACCCACTGTCTACACTTTAGTGTATTTTAGTAGACAAAGGAACAGTTTATAGTTTTGTTAGAATTGCATTTGTCTATTCCTGTGGAATTTTAGCACAGATGTGCCTTTTGCTGTTTTTTTTGTTTGTTTGTTTGTTTATTCCAGCTGTTTGCCTTGGGGAATAAACTTTTCCTGGTTATACCTGTTGCATCTCTGTGTCCTTTGTTTCTGATTTACTTCATCCGTCCTTGTATTTGAAAGAACCAACCCTAGTATGACATTCTGGCGCATCAGCTTTAGTGTCTACATACATATGTTGAAGTTGCCTCGCTCAAATGTTTTCTCTGAGGCTGCTGTAAATGTGAATATATTTACTGTGGGTATTGCTTAAAAAAGCTTTATGTTGTGAAAAACTGAAATCTGGAAATTAGAATTGTTGTGCCTTATTTTGTTAATGGCTTACATAATTTCTATTTGAAAATACAGAATTTTGTACATTTATGTATTTTTGTTTGTCTGAGCATTTATTTAAACAAACTAAATTAGACATTACAACCAGTTACTCAGTACTTGAGTACTAGGGCTGTTCGATATAACGATATATATCGGATGACGATATAAAAATGTCTATCATTTCCTATTACGGTATTGTTTGTTTCGTGGTGTCATAAAATAAACTGTTTACCGTATAAATGATGACACTGGACGCAGCGTGTTCGGGTGATGTTTTCCAACTTTACTCGTAACCCGGAAGCTCCCCCCACACACAGCCTTATGGGAACAGTAGTCTACCGCTACACCTCCTCCTTTTAGCTAAAGACATACATCATAACGTCTCAAACAGCTCACTAGAACAGAAATGGGGAACATCATGAAACGTGAAAATTATACACATCCCTCATTTGTTCACTTACATTTAAACAAAACACATTATTGTAAATATCTCTGACAGCTTAACCCAGCTTTGAATAGGGCATGAATGGATAACTTCAGAGAATTACACATCCAGTCTTTCAGGAGGTCTCACCACTCGACCAGATCTGGTAATAGTTCCTGTTGGTCTGAGGTGGCTCCTATTTCTCCTCAGAAAACCCCTGTCTGTTTCTACCACATAGGATCTGGGAGCACTGGCAGGTCCAACTACTGCTCCGGTAGTTCCTTCAGTGGTAATCCACACTTTCTGTCCTGACGATAGTTCCGGAAGCGGTCTGACTCTATGTCTGCGGTTGTAGTGTTTTGCCTGCTCACGCCTCCCCTCCTCATCTTTTTTGCGAAAAGCCTGTAGGTCAGGCCACTTTGGCACCAGCTTTGCCACAGCTTGTGGCAGCGTGGTCCGCAGGTGTCTCCCCATAAGCAACTGCGCCGGCAGGAGCCCATGTTCCAGTGGGGTGGCCCTGTACGCTAGCAGTGCTCTGGTGTAGTCACAGTCCTTTTTCCACAAGTCTTTAATGGTACGAACAGCGCGTTCTGCCTCCCCGTTGGCTTGGGGGTACCTAGGGCTGCTCGTTTCATGTGTGAACTGGTACTCTTTGGCAAAGTGCTTGAACTGTCCTGATGAAAATTGCGGCCCGTTATCCGACACCACAGTCTCGGCAACACCATGTCTTGCAAAGGCTTCTTTTACAGCATTAATAGTGATCTCTGCAGTTGTGTGTCTCAGTTCAGCTATCTCAATGTACCTTGACAAAAAAATCAATAATCAGCAGGAAGTGTTTCTTTGACCACTCGAACAGATCCATGCCGACTTTTTGCTATGGGCGGTCGGGAACAGGAGTTGCCAGCATTGGTTCACGGCACTGTAACCTATGTTTTTGACATGTTTCGCACCTGTCTACCATTTGACGTATTTGGGTTGAGATGCCCGGCCACCACACCGACTCTTTTGCTCTGGCCCTGCATTTTGAAATGCCCTGGTGGCCTTCATGCAAACGTGACAAAACCTCCGCTCTCATTTGAGGTGGTATCACAAGTCTCTCCCCTTTCATGAGAAGACCATGGACTAGATTGAAGTCCATTCTGTATTGCCAGTACCCCTTTAACTCTGGATCTAGTTTACCTTTTTCTGGCCAGCCTGTCCCACATTGATACACCACCTTTCTACACAGGTCATCCATTTCCTGCACCAACTTAATCTCCTCCAGCCTTTTATCTGTTGCTGGGAGATGGGAAACTACACCGTCCACGAAAACCTCCACCTCTTTTTCCAGCTGAAGATCCCCAGCAGAAGGAGGCCCCGCCAGCGGTGCTCGTGAGAGAGCATCAGCAGTGACGAGGTTCTTCCCTGGAACATGGACAATGGTGAAAGTAAAGCGCAGCAGCCTGAGGCGGAATCTCAGGATGCGTGGAGGCAGGTCGTCCAGGCCTCTTGTGCTCAGAAGAGGGACCAGGGGTTTGTGATCTGTGATTAGAGTGAACTGTAGGCCCATGAGGTAAGATGACAGCCGTTCACACGCCCACGTTACAGCTAGCGCCTCCTTTTCTATCTGCGCGTAGTGTTTCTCTGTGTCTGTGAGACCTCTTGAGATATATGTGACCGGTCGCCAGGAGTTGTCAGACTGTTTCTGAGTGAGAACAGCCCCGATACCGTATGGCGATGCATCCGCAGCGACTCGTGTATCTGCTGAGTTGGAGTACTGAGCAAGCACTTCTGGAGAGCTTAATATCACTTTTAGTCTCCTAAACGCTGTTTCCTGTGGCTCCGCCCATATCCACTCGTTTCTGTCTTTTAGCAGTTCCTTTAATGGTGTGGTGATTGTGGCTAGTTGTGGCATAAACTTGGCAAGATAGTTGGCCATGCCCATGAGACGGCGCACATCTTCCACACTCTGAGGCTGCGGCAGCTGCTGGATTGCTGTTATCTTGTTGGGATCAGCCTCAATGCCTTTTGCTGACACTTTGTGTCCCACAAAGATTATTTGACTTTTAGCAAACTCACACTTCTCATTCAGAGTGAGACCCTCCTTCTAAAACATTTGGAGCACACAGTGCAACCTCTGGTCGTGCTCCTGCCTGTCTCTGCCATATACAAGCACATCATCGGCGTGACAAATCACCCCTTCAAAATCTTCCAGCATCTGTGACATTCGCCTTTGGAAATGTTCCGGCGCCGATGCAATGCCAAAAGGAAGGCGGTTGAACTGAAACCTTCCAAAAGGCGTGATGAAGGTAGTGAGTGGCCTTGACTCTGGCGTGAGCGGAATTTGCCAGAATCCAGACCAGGCGTCGAGCTTTGTGAACACTTTAGCATCTTTCATCATCGCTAGTGTTTGATCTACTGCTGGGAGGATGTGTCTTTCTCTTTTGACTACTGTGTTCAGGGGTGTGAGGTCCACACATATTCTGGGGGGCTTTCCTGCTGGTCTGGGGACCACTACCATGCCAGAACACCACTCTGTAGGCTCAGTAACTTTGGAGATAACACCCATTTCTTCCATTCTGTGCAGCTCATTTCTCACTGCATCTCTGAGGGGAAGAGGAACACGTCTTGGGGCAGATAGGGCTATTGGTACAGCTCCTTGCTCTATCTCAATGTGATAAGGCTCCCTCAGCACGCCTAAACCTTTAAAAACGTCTGGGTATGCTGCCCTGAAATCTGTCACCGATTCCGTTACTGTGCTTACTCTGTACACAAGACCCAGAGCCTCACACGCTGGCCTGCTTAGCAGTGGCTGTACTAGACCTGACACAAGGTAGATGTCTTGAGAAACACTGCGCCCTTTCACTGCTAGCTGTGCCTCGAAGCAGCCTTTAACATTGAGTGGGTTACTGCCCGGCCCTAGTAACTTCTTTCTGGGTCTCTGCAGCTTACCATCCCTGTCTGGACTATACAAACCCTCTGGAATAGATGTAACATCCGCCCCTGTGTCAAGTTTAAAATATACATTTTCCCCATTTAACTTGACCTTTTGCACCCAGGGCTGTGACCTCACAGTCTCTACTTCACCCAAGAACACACAATCCTCGCTGTCTGTATCTTTCGGATTTTCTGTCACTTCGCGTAGCGCTGTAGCTTCACTACTGCGACAGACCGCAGCAAAGTGCCCTTTTTTCTGACATTTTCGACACTGTACCTCTTTGGCTGGACATTCTTTCCATGAGTGTTTGTTCTTGCAACCACCGCGGCCACATTCCTTTCCGCTTTGCTTGATTGGCTTTTGTTCTTTCTTCTGCCACGTCTGCGTTTTCCCGCGTGTTGTATTTGTCCGTATTGTGTCCATGTTCAGTGTTTTCTCCACTGCCGCGCTGCTGTGAAGTATTGATTGTTGTTTCTTTACCGTTTCGCTCTGCCTAACTTTCTCAATGGCTTTAGCAAGAGTCAACTCTGAGTCCATTTGCAGCAGCTCGGACAGTCTTTTGTCTTTTATGCCAACTACAATTCTGTCCCTTATGAGTTAGTCTTTGAGTGCTCCAAATGCACAATTTTCCGCAAGCTTGTGCACAGCAGTGATGAACGACTCTGTACTTTCCCCTTCCTGTTGCCGTCTGGAGTTAAACTGTGCTCTTTCAAAAATTACGTTGTGTTTTCCTACGTAATGTTTGTCAAATGCCTCTTTGACAGTTGCATATTTCTTTTTATCTGCATCGCACAGTGGTAAAACTGCCAAAACATCATCAGCAGCGTCTCCCATAGCGTACAGGAGTACATTAACTTGATACTCGTCTGATTTGTTATCAAGAGCAGTTGCAATGCGAAATCTTTCGAACCTTCTGATCCACTTTGGCCATTCGGCAGGATGAGAAAAGTCAAATGTTTCTGGGGGTGTTATTTGCACCGTGGTCGCCATCGTGACGTGTGGATCCCTTCCTCGCGTTCAGAATCCAAGCTTTCCGGTGCGCCGACCTCGTCTCCTCCTTCCGACATGTGAAGCTCGTGCTCGACCGCGCGCGCGCGCCCTGTTGCTGGCGCCGGTCACAGCCTCGGCCGCGCTTCACCTGCATGCCGGTCTTGTTCGGGTTACCGATGCGAAAACTTCTCTCGCAGTTAACTGCACCGTACTGTACTCGAAAAAGGAAAAAAAAAAAAAAAAAAAAAAACCAGAAAAAAAAAACAAAAAAAAAAAAACAGTGGAGACCGCCGTTCGCACTTCTGACACCACGTATAAATGATGACACTGGACGCAGCGTGTTCGGGTGATGTTTTCCAACTTTACTCGTAATCCGGAAGCTCCCCCCACACACAGCCTTATGGGAACAGTAGTCTACCGCTACATTTACGGCAATATTTTTTCATCGTTTTTATGGTCACTGCCCATATGGAAAAGAAATAGAAAAAAAACTTATAAAAGACTTGCATAAGATGTGGCCTACTTCATATAAGGCTTATATGATTTACTCATGAAAGTGGCCACTTTCTCATTACTTTCATATATTGTTTTAGGAAGTATCCATACAAGGAAGTAAAACATACAAGTTTCATTTATATAATTTTTCAAGGGATCTTATAGCTGTTTTCACTCTTGTATGCTTTTCATACAAGTTTCACACAAGACAGATACAAACTTTATAAGATATATATATATATATATATATATATATATATATATATATATATATATATATATATATATATATATATATATATATATCTCTTTTCCATATGGGTGTAGTGGCTATATTAATTTCTTAAAGTTCTCTCTTTCTCTTATATTTAATATAACCACACTATGGACGGACAAGCATCTGTTTTTACGTGTTGTTGTTAGCAGCAATCACGGTAAAACCATTGCGTGGCTCTGCTGTCCGCTTGTTTGTTTTCCACGTAAACCTTTCACAATAAAGCTCCAGATCCTATTGAGACTTTTCAAAATAAACTGAATCAGGTGAAAGAGTATGCAGAGAGTTTACGAATGAGAAGCAAAAAAGAGCCGTCAGGTGCTAAAAAAATAAACCTTAGACTCAAACTTTGAAAGAAAATGGTGGCCGTTACAACTTATGTCTAAAAATGTAAATGTTTCATGCATCGGTTAAAACCCTCGACTCCAGGTAAAAGACGCCCAGCTGGAAACACTTCACCCAAGATGAGTTGCCCAAGATTCACAGAAAATGTTACATTTTTGTGATTTATATCGTTGTCAGGACGATAAATGTCGTATGTCGGGATATGAGATTTTGGTCATATCGCACAGCCCTATTGAGTAGCCTTTTTTCTACTATTTTACTCTTACTTGAGTAAGTTTTTGGATGGCTACTTTTCACTTTTACTTGAGTAATAATATTTTAAAGCAACGCTACTCTTACTTGAGTACAATTTTTGGATACTGACCCACCTCTGCTGGCAGGAGATTCAGGCTGCTGAGTTCCAGGACAAATAGACTAAGGGACAGCTTTTACAACAGGGCAATAGCCCTAATCAGTGCAAAGAGATGACCTGATTGGATACCTCCCTGGACTTTTTGGGGGGGGATTAATAACAATAACAGTATTCATATTTATAACAAGGTGTAATAATAATTAATGTGCAATACTAACAGTGTGCAATACACATATTTATTCTTCATTTAATTACTTAGCTAAGTTACTGTGTTGTACGTAGTGCCGACGTGGGACAGTTTTTCCAATTTCATTGTACTATAGTACTATGTACGACTGTGCAGTGACAATAAAGAGTTATCCTAATGACCTTACAGTACCATATCACCCCATTAGAGCACTTCGCTCTCGCACTGCAGGCTTACTTGTTATTCCTAGATTTTTTAAAGTAGAATGGGAGGGAGAGCCTTCAGTTTTCAGGCCCCTTGATGGCCGCCCTCCCTGAGCCTGGTTCTGCCGGAGGTTTCTTCCTGTTAAAAGGGAGTTTTTCCCTTCCCACTGTCGCCAAAGTCCTTGCTCATAGGGGCCATTGACTGTTATTATTATTTGGCGCTATATAAACAAAGTTGAATTGAATACAAAATAACAATCAAGTGGACCCGTATAGCAAAAGTTGTAATGGTCTACTAGCCTTCAGACTATAATTCTGATTGCTGGACAAGAAATTTGGAAAAAAAAAAAAAAAAAAAATGATAATACATTTTTACCAGCCTGCCTTTTGTGTCTGTGGAAAGATTCTACAAAGACACATGCAAGTTTGAGTTCATTATAAGTACAGTGTTGTGGAACTGGTTTGGTTCGTCCGTCGGATACCCACCAAAGCATAATTTTTGGTAGAACATGCACGCGGGCCCAAAAACCTGGGGCTGCACGGCAACAACATATTAGCGCCATCCAGCCCCACGCACCGGGCGATCCACTTAAACTCACTAATGGATATTTGCCGCTTTAATGCGGTTATGGCGTTAACGTCATTTTAACGAGATTAACGCTGACAGCACTAGTTTTAATACGACTTTGGTAAGCTACGAAGCCGCACTGCTTGATGGATTGTTAGAGCATTATGAGCATACCGTGGTCAGGAGCTTTGTGGAGTAATACGTACTGTGCTTCAACATAATATTACCGTATTGTGTGTATAACCTCTTTTTAAGTTTTGTGGGCATTATACATGGTTATGCTGAGGATATGTCGGCCCATTTCCACTGGAAATGCCTTTTGGTTAAACTGTCAGCAAGGAATTTGCATTTGCACTGTTATATTTTTATGTAGCTTTAATGCACATAAAAACAGCTGTTTGTTTAAGTGAAAATACATTGATGGGTTTTTTTTAAACTAAAGTTGTGGAGTTGTAAAGTATTTTGTCTCGCGTCAATTATGTTGTCAATTATATATTATCAGTTATATGGTTATCGCAAATTTTCAAATATATGTCGTGATAAATATGTTTGGCCATATTGCCCTGCCCTAGTGATTAGCACTGTTGCCTCATAGCAAAACGGTTCCGAGTTTGACTCTACCACCAGGCCTGGGGCTTTCTGTGTGGAGTTTGCATGTTCTCTCCGGGCACTCCCACAGTCAAACGACATGCAATCAGTTGGGATAGGTTAGGTGGCAGAGAATGGATAAATCCTCATCATCTGTGACATATTTTCATTATTTAAACCAAAAGAATGACTGTCATGGCTGCTGTGTGCAGGCAGGAGAAGAGAACCCAAACGCTGGACTTGGTGAACAGAAAGAGGCAGCTTTATTGCGCTGTGGCAGAAACTCCAAACAAACTTGCAAAAACAGACCTAAACTGAAAACACAAAGCTAATAACAAAACACTAGGAAAACCTAAAGACGAGAGACTGGGAGCACGGAAGAAAAACACACAGCAAGTTGAGGGTACGACGCGACGCTGAACACTAGAGGACACACACACTGGCTGTATCCCAATTCAGGGTCTGCAGCCTTAAAGGTCCAAAAGGGTGTACTCAAAGACTGCTAAAGCCGGAAGTGAGAGGCTTGTGAAATGGGACGGTCTAGCCTCGGTCGCGCTGCCCAGGTTGCCTAGCAACCATGATACTAACCGCTGGAAACGTTTCATACAGCATTGTTTGACAGAAATGAAGGAGAAATTTTGTTCACTTGTTCTTACATGAGCTTTGTTTGATTTGTTGAGTATCTGAGGCTGAAAAGTATGATTGTTGGGCTTCATTTCTGTACTGAGCAGTCATTTTAAAATTAGGTAGTAAATAACAATTAGCTAATGTTGTTCAAGTCATCTCACTTTGGTAATGTAAATATAATATGGCCAATATTATATTTATTAATCATGATTAGTTATTACAGCAGTGAGCTTGAACTCTGTGTCATTCACTGGGCTTCAGTAAAGATTCAAGTTTGTTTGTTTTTTCCTTTCTTCCCCCCCTTCTCTTCTCCCCTTTGGTTTTCTTTCTCTCCCTCTCTTTCTTTCATTCTTTCTCCCTGTCCTATCCCCCAGTCACGTCTGTCCCGTTTGTAGCAACCGAAAATAAAATAAATACATAATTATAATAAAGGTCAATCAAATGGACCAATATGGCAAGGCCATGATGATCCACTTGGTAAAATAAATCCGCTTGGCATCTTTCTTGGCCTTAAGACAACAATTCTGATGGCTAAAGATCCAAACGGGACACAAAAAAAAAAAAAAAAGAAAAAACAAAAAGATTCAAGTTGCATTTATTCAAATTTCCTATCACCATAAATCTTCAAAGACAAGTATCTTTGACAGTGTGCGCATATGTGTGTGTACGTACACACACACACACACACACACACACACACACACACTTCGTTTAAAATGTTGGCATTACTAAATTCGGCTCAATGCTTACCTATATGTGTAAAAAGAAAATGTAAGAGCTGTGATAACTGTTTCTGATAGAATAAAGAGTAGACTGATACATTAAACATTCATTTACTGGGTGAGAAAAATCATACCATCTCATAACTCCTTATGTCATACAGAATAGATATCAGAGCCTTAAACAGGCCAACTTCTGCTAAATGGGTCAAACTGGGCAGAAAGTATACAAACACATAACATCCTTATAAAATATGATGTAACACTATAGATCAACTAACCTTAAATATATAAAGCATATAAACAATTACAGCAATATGATGCAACAAACACAGCAGTACTACTAATCCAAAATACTCAAAGCTTCATAGAACTGAAACAAACATGGACATTTATTTTTAGGTCCATTCTGCTGCTGATACATACTTTAGGTTTCTGAATATTAAACTTATTACTGCCTTTCATTGTGTTTAACTTGAAGGCCCTGAGTACTTTCTCCCACACTGAAATGATAAAATTATTTGAACATTACCTAATAAGACTGATTCAGGACAGACAATTAGTTATTTTAAACTTTCTAGCAGTCCTTCACAAACAGGGAACAGTCTGTCTATTCTCTCCATCTGCCAGCTGCTGCTGGCTCTTCCTCCTCCTCTTCCTCACACACTGCTGAGTTTGTCCTGGTGGATCATCAGGGGTGCAAAGCCTCACAGATGATGTGCAGCAGTGGGTCCCTCAGTCTGTCCTCACTCTGGACAATTGCAGTTTTTTGATTTTTGGAAATCAAATGTGTGATAAGCTGTAGTGATGTTCGATTCGTGAACGAATCGTTCAATACTCGAGAATCACTTTACTGACTCGTGAATCATGATTCACAAGCCCAACTGACTCACTGACTCATCCCTGTTGCTGTTAGCAAACTAATTCCATTAGTAGAAATATATCTAGCTTATAATTAAAATTGTGGGGGGGGAAAAAAAAAAAAAAAAAAAACAAAAAAAAAAAAAACACACCAGCCAGTTTCTTAACAAAAGCATTTCTGCTCTGAACTGGAAGAAAAAACCCTGAGTAGAAGCTCACATCAAGAAAATAGCTCCTCGGTTCACAGTAGCATCGCCCTGCTAACATGCTAACAGCACATTTGAGCTACTCACCCCCTCCCTCCTGTGCTGAATCATAGAGCGAACGAATCACTCACTCACCCCCTCCCTCCTGGCTCACAGCTTCTTCTTCTTCTTGGTTGGCAACCAATGTTAAGGCACGTTACCACCCCCTGGCTCACAGCTCAGTGGACATTTAGATGAGAAAATATATATTTGACACATTTAAGGAAAATACTAATAAAATACAAATAAACAAAATAGATGTTTATTAAGCAGTTTTGATAGGAAATTGCTTAATTTTAGAAATGTTTTTGCTCTTTTTTGCTCTATAAAATAGTTGTTGTTTTTTTTTTTTAGAATCATTCATCTTAGCAGTAGGATTTACATGAAAAGAGAAACAAATTAAGTTTGAGTGAAAATTTACATTTTTTTGCACTCTCTGGTCAAATGACTCAAAAAAAAAAAAAAACCATTCACTTTGGTTAGTGACTCATTAAAACTCAATTCAGTAAAAAGAATCAAATTTACCATCACTAATAAGCTGCAGGATTCAAACACAAGTGTAACTTATAAATACATGTTCATACTTTTATTACACAATCAGAGAGAAAGAAAAAGAGAGAGAGTGCAGGACAGACAGGTGACAGTCTCAGGTGTATACACTGCTACAAAACAGCAGAAGAGAAGGAGGATTTAGTGTTTGTGTTATTACGAGTGCTAAACAAGACAAGTTCCCAGATGGTACAGTGGACACATGTGTGACTCCTGTGATTAAAGCATCTTTCTTTCAGCTTAACGAGTGAACCGTCAGCTCGTTCAAACACACGTTAAAGTCCGTTTGGCTCGACACCACCGAACAGAGGCAGCAATATAACATAGCTAACATTAACAGTGCAGTGAATCCTGCTTGTGCCGTGATATTCAGGACTAAACTGAGCAGCATTCACTGACTTTCAGCTTGCTGTGTTTGTGGATATATGACTGACTTTAATTATCCATAAAATCATCACATTCTCTGTGAAATTAAAGTCAACTATTGAACGGCATATATTTTAAAATAAAGGCATTAAACCAAGCTGACGCTGAAAGTACAAACATTACTAACGTGACATAATACTCAGTACTTACTTTTAAAAGTGCACTTTGAGGGCCACATTTCGAGCAGCGTTTGAATTGGGACAGCCTTTGTCATGTCGCTGTAACGTAATTGGCCTTAAAATGCAGCCTTAAAGGCTGCAGACCCTGAATTGGGATACAGCCTATAAATACACAGGCAGGAACATGAGGGAACGAGGAACAGGTGGAAACACAGCCAGGAGAAATTAGACTTAACGAGACAGAGGAAGCGAAACTAGAAACACTGACACAAGATATGAACCTTCAAAATAAAACAGGAAATTGACAGACTGAACACAGATAACTCTCACAGAGAACAGAAGGAACACAGTACAATGGCCAGAGTAACATCAGGGGCAAAGGAATGCACAAGCTAAGAAATACAGAACAGAAACCAAAATACCAGTAGTTTTAAGCCAAGAACCAAAAGGAAAACACACCAAAAACAATAACATAAAATCAAAATACTGGACCAGGCCCAGGACCGTGACAATGGCTGTAAAACATTAGAAATATAACAATCTAATAAACAGAATTCAAGAAACTAATTCTAAACATTAATCATTGTAATTTCTGTAAATCAACAAATTATTTTATAAGAACATTTTCTTTGGTAACAAATGAAACAAATGCTGTAAAGGTCATTGTCTATATCACTGCACATTGCACTGATGCCACATTCACAGACTGTTTTCATAGCAGCTTAAGTAAAAGACTAATAATGCAACAGGAAGCCTACATGCACACATTTCTGGGTAGAAAAATGCACCACTAGTGTCCAGTAGTGATGTGTCGGTCGCAAACGAAATGGCTCTTAGAGCCGACTCTTTAAAGTGAACGACGCGAGCCGGCTCCTTATTGGGAGCCGTGGGTGGTTTTTTTTCTCTTTCTGTCACCCTCTCTCTCGCACTTTTTTCCCCCCTCTTCCCAGCGCATGCAAGCCTTATGCTTTGCGCTGGGAAGAGGGGGGAGGGGCGGTAGTTACACTCGCTAGTGATGTGTGATACCACTGATTTTCTTTCCGATCCGATACCAAGTAATATTCAGGGTGGTATCGACGATACTGATCTGATACCAATACTTTGTACAAAAACTTATTTTATTTATTGTATCTCAAATTATAGCATCATAATGATTACAGGACATCAGATTACTTGTTCTTATCACTTAATAATGCAGGGTTCATCATATAGAAATAAAAAACCTGAAGTTGTGCGCTATTTGAACACCTTGCCTGCCTGCAGCACTAAAGGACTCCGTGAGAGACGTCTGTCTCGCCCTAGCAGCACCTGTCCCTGTCCTCCTCTTCAGTTCACCTCAACATACGCTCGTCATATTCTGTGATATGATTTACTCTGAGGTGTTTGACAAGGTTAGTGATGTTGCCACAACCATACATGCCAACCCTCCTGATTTTTCCGGGAGAATACCGAATTTCAGTGCCCCTCCCGAAAATCTCCCGGAGCCACCATTCTCCCGAATTTTTCCCGATTTTCCACCCGGACAACAAAATTGAAAAACCATATCGCAGAATTCATAGCGCGGCCCAGCCAATTCCAGTTTCCAACAATGGCGGCAGCTACTTAGTTTTAATATTACTTTTAACATATTTTCAGGTGAGAATGTAACTGTGTAAACTTCAAATATCTGAGCCAACCGACACATCGTCTTCAAACCCCCGCGGTCTTTCGCTACTCGAGTTAAACATGATATATAAGTCACTTTTATAACTTAAGAATGTTATTGTTTAGCTTTTTCAGTGTTTTATTTGTTTGTGAGTAAATCGGTTTGGCTGAGATTAAAGTTATTAGATTAGATTAAATTAAATGTAACTTTATTAATCCCTCGGGAGGGTTACTCCGGGGTTTTCACACAGCTGAATAAACGTCAAACAGAAAATGATTAAACAGAAGTGTGAGACGGTCGAGAGTTTACGTCAGTGCCCGGTTATATTTTAGATAGCAAGGAGCAGACGGCAGAGTTTCACTCCACCGAGGGAGCCTGTGACGTACTACCCGGCTTTCTTTAGACCGCGAAGGCCGGGTCCTCAGCTGGAAGCAGCCTCTGAATTTGGACACCCGCGCTGTTTCCGGGCCGGCCAATAATAACGGTGACATTTAATGTATTTTATCCGATAAATAAACCCTGGAAAATGTATTTACCCCCCCCCCAACAGCCCTTTTGAATGTCTCCCTAGTATGGCCACAAAACCTCACTCTTGGAGCACTTTTTTGCCACATGTATCGCAAACCACGTCTCAGCTGTTTGTGGAGGTAAAATAAGTCCGAACATGACCCCAATTACGCTCAGCCATTGTGAGTGCGCACGCCAGGGGCTGCGAGACATTTATACAGCCGTATTTCACACATGACTATGAAAGGCGGAAGAGAAAGTAGTTCCTTTGAATGTAGACAATCCGAATGTTATAGTTTCTTTCCACTGTGTTCCTGTTAATGATAAACTACAAATTTACTCTAAATTACTAAAATATCGATATTTTAATGTGAGAATTCATTCTAGAACATAAATGATTGGTATCGGAGGAATCGATATTTCAGGATCGACCCGCACATCACTAACACTCGCAGTAGCACAGGAACAGAGCGGGAGGGAGAGACAGAGAAAGAGAGCCAGGGACAACAACGTCACATTAGAAAGGTATAGTAATCATCCACAACTATTTTCAGTTGCGGATGATAAAGGATTCAGAAAGATTAGTCATGCAGGCCTATATGACAGAGAATGTGCATCTTCTTTTTGTTTTCATATTTTAATTTTTATTTAATTGTGTTGTGGTTTGCAGTGTTTTGTGTTGTTTCATTTTAAATTTGTTTAAAAGGAAAAAGCTGAAAATTTAAATAGTTAAAAGTTGAAATGTGAATAGTTGGTTTTTGTATTATATGATTTATTTATTACATTTTATGTGGAGTGAAAAAATAAAAGTATATTTACGGTGGCCCCTAGAGACAAAGCACGTACAAACTCCAAAACACGTACAAACTCCGAAGCACATACAAACCCCGAAGCACGTACAAACTCCAAAACACGTACAAAAGACAACAGAAGTGCTCCAGAGTGCTAGGCGCAGTGTTGAGCTTTTGTTACCTAGTGGCTACACAAGCCAGGAAGTACTAACGACTGGATTTGGTGTGTGGTAGTAACAGGTAAATGAACTTTTTTTTTTAAAATTATTTGAATATGTATGAGTGCTTGTGTATAAATACACAAACAATACACATATGCTTTCAATTGTGTAATTTAAGTGATCTAGGTAGCTCTGTTTTGGAAGTTCAGTTACCGCTAGAAATGTGCTTTGGAGTTTGTACGTGCTTTGAAAATTGTACGTGCTTTTTGGAGTTTGTGCGTGCTTTATCTCTAGGGGCCATCGCATATATTTATATATAAATATATATAAATAAAACCACTTTTTTTTACATTAGTAATTACTTTTGTGCATAATTTTATATTATTGTTAATAATAAATTAATTAAAGCAACGAAACAACCTGAAGAGCCGGTTCGGAGCCGAAAGAGCCGGTTCTCTAAAAAGAGCCGGAAATCCCATCACTAGTGTCCAGCCCACCTACACATTTTTATTTAAGAGCTACAAATCAGAAATGTTCTTATACTCAGGGCGTCTTTTATTTTGACAGCGAATGCGCACCTGCGGACCACTTATGCGCAGCCCTGCTTATACTGTGAGTCTTACTGTAATTAGAAATTGAGTTGGAGTTGAAAATGACAGGTAGCAAAGGTGGTTTATTGAGATAATTAATCTGAGCCGCTGCCTGTTGATGGACATCATTCAGCCTGTGATTTTCATCTCATATGACTAGTGTATTTTCTTCAGAATGTATGACAAAAACTGTGAAGATGAATTATACTATCACTTTTTTGTTTGCTGCATCAAGTGTTATGCCTTTTTTTTTTTTTTTTTAAATGATAACATATAAAAAGATAGTATTAGACATACCAGAATATTAATGCAACACAAAATACATACTTTTTCTTACTTAGATTTCTGCCAATAAATAACAGCAAATAGTCGATGTATGCTGAGTTCATCTGTGGGTATTCCACTCACCCTGCTGGATAATGCATCACCTGTTAAACGACTTTTTATAATCACACTGTACCCCAACAAATCTTTTTGTCAGTCAAAATCAAATTTGTCACTCGCTATTGTTATTTCTATTATATTTTGTTCATGATCCCTGCTGAAAAAATGCTTTAAAAAATGTATTTATTTATTTTGTTTTTCAGTCAAATATTTTAGCAGTTCATTAATGGATTCTGTTACAGGTCTCTGCAATATGTGGATGTGTCTTATCCTGGTGCTCAGCTGCTCCTGAGGAGTCAGTGCACAGCTGACTTTATTCAGCTTTTAGTCAACCAGCAGTATATAAGCTATTGAAGCACTGCTCAGTTAGTGAGTAGGTCAGTCTTTGTGTTTATCGCCTTTGTGTTGCCTGCAGATTGAGAAGCGTGACTTTGATTTTGTTAACCATCTCCTTTGTCTCTTCTCAGTTTGTGGATGATTTTTGTTTGGTTGAAATAGTGGTGTTGCTGTCTCTTTGAGTTGAGTTCTTTTAAATAAAATTTTGTTTTTCATAGTCTGCTCTGTTTGTCTTTTTTCTTTTCCCATCCATACTACTCCCCTCGTCCCCTGGCCCTTATTTTTTTTAGGACGTAGCAGATTCCCACTGACATCCATGAAACGCTAATGTAGTTTCACAGCATTATCATTTTAGATATAAATTCAGCTGCCACCCTTGACGTAATCTCACATTGAATACCACAGCCTACTCTGTACCAGTTTAACATACTGCATTACTGCAATCTTTACCACAATTCCTACTAAACTGCCTAGAACAGAATTTTCATGCAACCTATGAATTACACAAATTATACAGTTTGTTTCTCAAGTTTTGGATTAATATAGATGGCCAATGGAAATAGCTGACAGCTGTAGATGTAGGTTTAATGAATAGATAGAAACATAGTTTGATTGTCCATATATATTCGCTTTAATCTTCGCTTTTGTTGCTATATTATGCTGTTACAGTATAGAGGGTTAATTTTGTATTTATTCAAAGTGAAACCTTTATCTCTGTTGACTCAGATATTCATTATCTGAGTTGGCATTGCTAAGTATTGACACTTAAAATGCTTAGTTATTAGAAACAAAGGTTAAATTGAGAGTTTTACATAGTGTGGTTAATCTGCTAAATGAAATCTCAACTGGCATTGCTTAGTAATAATTACAGATGTTGATTATATTTCAGTGGACCAAGTGCCTGTAGTTTAAGTATAGACACTTGGTTAGTTTAGGGTTTCCTTCATAGACAGGATTTCAGGAACATCAAACAGGAACAAGTTCAAAAGAATGTGATATTAACATTATGCAAATATGCTTATGCAACTTTTTTTTTATCATTACCAGTGGCAATTGATATCATGTATCATTGATATCACTGTAATATTTCAGAAGCTCTTCTTGTATATGTCATAATCAGTGAGGCTAGACTCAATGCTGTGGACTTGACCTTGAGTCAAAAGGTTTCCAGTTAGTGAGGTTAAGGGTAAAAAAAATAAATGAATAAAATTTTAAAAAAGACAGGGCCACAGTCTCTTTCCTACATAACAGTTTCTGTCTCAGATCCACATCACGGTTTCTGCACACAGGCAAAAAGAGATAAATACAACTCAAGGAGAAAAGCTGAGCAAACATGAATGAGAGGATCCAGCTTCACTAGGGTGTTAGTTCAGGCGTCAGCTTAAGGTCCATTTTCTGTTGTAGTATTTTGAGTGTGGTATTTTATTTTTATTTGATGCACTTCTTATCAAATTTATGCAAAAGTTTCAAGTTTTGCTTGACCCTAAACTGAGTATTGAAACCACTAGATTGCAACACTGGTTACAAGGACCCAGCACACACAGACGGCTATGATGTTGAGTTTATGTGTCTTTATTTACACAGTGAATTTGTCTACAAAGCTTTCCTGTTGGCTATCATATGGCTCCAGCTGTCCTGCTGTCAGCCCCACACCAATTCTCTTACCACTCTCTTCCTCAGGACCTGGTGTGCCGCTGAAGTACATGATGCAGGATTAGACAATCACTCTGAGCTCTGTTCGCCTGGCTCCTCTGGCACTGCCCCTGAACCCACTGCACCACCCCTCCCGTGCAGCTGAGCCACAGACCACACCCTACCACATAAGTCATCAGCTTTTTCTTTTTCATAAACTCCTTTCCCAATACTGTTTCATCCTTCAGCTGTTCATGCTCCAACTCAAACTCCAATCACTCCTTCTCAGTTTTCTTCATTTCTTGTCCTCTGCTTGCATGCACTGATCAAACAATAACAACTATTCAAACAGTTCTGAACCTGATGTTATTGGAGCCTGAAATGCATCCAGAAGTTTACTTCATACTGCTACTCCTTTAACAATACTCAAATCAGCCTTTTGGGGATATTTTCAGTTTTCACCAGTTTATAGCTCTGTTACCTGCCCAGTCAGACACTCCACCACCTTTTACACCTCTACCACAATCATCACTGCTGCCCGCAGCACAGCCCTTAGCTCAGCTGCCTGTAGGTCAGCCCTTAGCTCCGCTCTCTGTAGCTCAGTCTCCAGTGTCCCCGCTAGCTCAGTATCCAGTGTCCCCACTAGCTTAGCCTGCTATTCGGCCTGCTGTGTTGCCACTAGCTCAGGCCTCGCGATGGCTCCCGGGCCTGGCAGATCCCCATTCACTAAATAGAAATGAAGAAGTTAAAGAATTGAGAACAAGGAGGGAGGGAGGGTGGGCACGTAAACGACAGTTAACAGCTTGCAGAACTGAGGGAACGTATGTAGATGACAACCGGAAGGAGCGTATTTGGAGGTGTGGTCTTGCTCCTAAAATTCTGATAAATAATCTCCAAGACAAATGTAAGACTGAGTGCACAGACATAATTGATAATCTGGACAATAAGAAATTCCAGATATGTTTTCCACGGGGAGCAAATACGGTAATAAAAGATGTAAATAAAGTAGCCGACTGCTGTATCCTTTCATCCTGGAGAAAGAGCAGTTCAAAGAAATCATTAAAAGCCACAGGAGCTTCCCGAGTTGACATTTCCTGCGTAATAAACCATAAAGTCAGTTTGGACTGAGAACTTCCCGAGCTGTTGGTGAACATAAAAGTACATTCACTCTTGACAAAATTACTTTTTATCTACCATCATGTATCTTTCAAACACCGTGTAATTGTAATTGCATTTAGTTTTTGAATGCATTTCCAATCAGCTTTTTTACAAGAGGCGTAGTTCATATATTGGAATAAATGTCTTCTTTTCGATACTTTATAGATATGAAACTCAAAAGATTTTGAGTTCATGCACATTGTGAAAAAATCTAAATCTCTGTATCACAATGATTTCTATAAAAACATGTTTTTAGGGGGATAATATGACAAATCTTTTGTGATCCCTATTAATGATCTATGGTAATTAATAAAGAGCAGGGAAGAAGAGGAAGCTTGAACCCAGGCTCTGTCCATTTTCATAACAACTGACAGCACAGACATCTGTTAACGAGAGAAGATGTTTTTTCATCATAAAAATTGTGATGTGAAGCATTAGCAGTACGTTAAAGTGTCACTTCAGTAATGCTGCTGGGAGAAAGAAGTGTTGACACATATTTTTTTATAGATGACTTAAAACACTAAACTCTAATATAAGGAGTTTATTTTAAGTTTAAAGAATATAACAACTGGTAAGACGATGAGTTTTACTTCTCACTGTCCATCACGTATGCTACTTTGCTCTGCGACTGTAAGAATTTTTCATTGTAATCATGAAATAAACCAGACTATTACAGTCTGCATCTTTTACTGTTTTTTCTGCTTTTTTTTTTTTTAACGTCAAGTTTGACAAAACCCACAGACATACGCTAACAAAAAACACAAAGCCCACTGTTAGGTAATTTTTTTTCCGCATGAGAGCAGATAATTCTGATGAAAAGGAAACTGACCCTGTAACTAGTTGCAGGTCACAGCTGAGTCGAGGGCTAATGAAAAATAAGACCATGCGCTGTCCATCTTGTGACTACACGTGCAGCTGGATATTCCAACACATTTGAAAGACTCATTGTGCAACTCAGGAGGTGACCTCCTATAAAGGAGGCATAGAGAAGCTGTATGGTTCAGTACTTGCTGCAAATAAAACCAGCGATTCTGAGAGTCTGTGGTCATTTGCTTGAGTGTTACCCTAAAGTGTAAAACAGTTGGTTTATTACACAGGAGCCAGAAGCTTGAATCACCCTTTACTGACACAGCCTCATGCACTCTTTAGATTTTTGAAGTGTTTTTTTGTGTGTAATCGTTTAGTCTCTCAAATGTATCTGAGTTGCCACACTGATTTTAGACAGAAACAGTTGCTTGAAACCTGAGCTTACACAGGATGATTTTGGTTAGTAGCCCTGCCAGACTCTCCCTCCTTGGTCTTTTTGAGCCACTAATTTTCATTCTTGCAGCAGAATGTTGGTATTTGCTGAAGTGAACTGGCTGCATCTTTGTATATAAATTATAGCACATTGTTAGTAGACCACCTTGCCATTGCAACATCCCAATAATTTGCGTTACTTAGAAGTCTGTCCCAGACCCATCTTTTTTTCCTCATATTTGTACGCTACGATCCAGCGCAACTCTTATCTTCCTCATTGTTTGGATTTCTATGACTGTAGTAAAATTTGCTCTATCCATCATTTATCCTAGTTGAGCTGAAATAAAAATTAATTTATGATAATCACAAAGGCTGCAATACAGCAAGGATCCCCAAAAGTTGATTCTGTTCATCTGGATGTAGCGTTTTCAGTGGGAGAAACGTTTCATCACTCATCCAAGTGACTTCTTCAGTGTCAGCTGACTGCAGGTTTCATGTAAACAGCGCATTTGCATAATGACTGCAGGGCTCGCAAAATCGCTAGCCCGACGTCCCGGGGCTAGTGATTTTTCCAGTCGGGCTACCAAAATCTGTCTCTGCCCTGCCCGTCGGGCTATCATAGGAAAATATATTTCAATGCTTTTGCATTCTTTCGGAAATGTAGCTGGGTAATTATGTCATTGGCATCGGTGAGCCACTGTCAATATGTGACATATTGAAATCGTGTTTGAATTTGCGCTTGTTTTTTGCTTTCACTTTGCAATCGCGCGAACTGTTTTATAGAGAGCGACAGCACTGATTGGTGAGTGATGATAATTTGCGCACCAATTCCTCTGACATCGTCTTATCAATCGTTAGCTTACTATGCAAACATGACAAGTAAAATCTCCCGCAGCAAGCTTAAACATGTGAGAGGTTGATCGCGCAGAGAATCGCTGAGCGTTATGTGAGTGCGTGTGTAAAAGCAGCAGGATATATATTTTAGTTCTGCTGAGCCAAATAAGACAGGTCAGGGTGAAGAAGTGACAGCCAAAGAAAAGCTTACCACAAAACGGAAAAGTTATGACAAATCAGACTATAAGGCAAAAAGAAAGTGCCGCTTTATGGTTTCATGGACAAAAGAATTTCTGTGGCTGTGATATGATGAGCTATATAACCAGGGCTGCACATAAGTGGTCCGCAGGTGCGCATTCGCTGTCAAAATAAAAAACGCGCACAAGATAAGAAGTTGCACCGCGTGTTTGCGTACATAAGATTTTCTGGAGGAGGACAGACATTTGTTTAGAACTCTTAAAGATGTCGAAGAAGCAAGCTCCTTTAAGCAATTACTTTGGTTTTCCTCCACATCCAAAGAAATGTCCGAAGGAGTCCGAACCACAAAAGAAGCACGTATTCTCGGAAAAGTGTTTGCAGGAGGTGAGCTGGCTTCAAACAAATGATGAACACAGAGCACAGAGATGTGGTGCAGAATGTGCCGTGAAAATCCCACTCTAGCGGACAAAAACAGTGCCTTTTATATGGACGCAAACGCGCATTGCAACTTCTTATCTGGTGCGCGTCTTTTATTTTGACAGCGAATGCGCACATGCGGACCACTTATGTGCACCCGTGTAAATAACATAATGTTCTGCCGGGTGTGTTGTTGCTTTTCCCTCGATTTCTGAGTCGACAAGCGCCTTTGTTACTGGGACCAGTCATTTTAAGAAAGGCCCCCATTAGAACCCATGAGAAATGCAAAAAATGCATTATTGCTCAGTCTGCAATATCTTTCCCAGAACAAACACCAATTGCAAATAACATACTAAAAATAAACCTGAAAATCAGTTTAGAATAGCGTACTATGTTGCAAAGAGTGAACTACCACTGGCAAAATTTAGCAGTCTTTGCAAACTTCAAAAAGCAAATGGCCTCGATCTTGGTTCCACTTGCCTCTTTCCTGTGACTTCAGTGGAAATTTCAAATTCAGGATCTGACACAGACTGATTCATGTCCTACACAGTTCTTACAAGTTCATAGAAATTTCTGTTCAATTAGAACCAAGTATTTGAGTTGATGATTGTAATTTTTATACAATGTTGTAATTTGTGTTTAAAGAATTTTTTGATTAATGTTTTGTTTCCGTTACAATATTATACTTTAATGTATAATATTGTAACGGAAACAAAACAGGAAACAAAACATCAATCAAAAAATTGCTCTCTTTTTTATTCGGGCTACTTAAATTTATTTTGGGCTACCAAAAACTGAAGAGTCCCTGCCCGAAGGGCTACCAGGGATTTTGAAATTTTGCGAGCCCTGGACTGAAACTAGCACCACTGAATGAACAATGGGCTGGGAGGTCAGTTCCTTCATCATTAATATGCAATATTCTTTTTTTTTTTTGTGAAATACATTTTCAAATTGAAGTATTTATCAATGGATTAATAATTCATGTTGAAAAATGTATTTAAAAATAGTGTTTAAATAAAATGACTTAAAAAATTAATTTGAAAATGAATTTATAAATGCAGTCCTCCATAATACCCACCTATTTCTCTCGCGTACACATACACGTATCCAAATACATAGATGTGTGTGCATGATGCATCTATGTGTCTCTGTTGATATGTGTGTATATGTATGTCTGTATATACATGCATTTAGATATTGTTGTAATTATCATTGATATAGGAAATTCATGTGTATGTGTATTTATTCATATGTGTATTTATTCATATGTGTGTATGCAGGCATGTGTAGTTAAAGTAGCATAGGTGTTGAGGGTTTGTACTAATTGTTTCCATTTTTATTTTTTGTGTATTTTTTTCTTTTCCTAATTGTTCTTTTTGTTTATCATCATCATCATCATCATTATCATCATCGTCGTCGTTGTTTATTGTATAATGTGCATGTTTCTGTCCCACAAAGTACATTTGGATACCTCTGTCTGTGCTAACTAGGGTCACTGACTGACTTCTACACACAACACTAATGATATACAATGATTATACAGTTATTACTAATTAATTATTATTTAATTATGTCAATCACATACAACAAATAAACAGGCCCCCTTCCCATCGTCTGAAGGCTGTTTTTCATTATGGTCATACTCTGAGCCGGCTCCCTCAGATAAGTTTTGGGGGTAACTCAGAGCTGGTAAACCACTCACGAAAATAATGATGGGCAATGACATTTTGAAAGTCACCAACTGCTTTGCTTAGACTAACATAACATACACATTTTTGCATATATGTGTGTGTTTCCTGTTTTCCTTCCTTGCTGTATGTCCTTGTCCCATGCTGATGTTGTTTTGTAAAAAATGAAATTTGAGTGTTTAGTGCTAGCTTAGTGTTTGAGCCCTGGAGATATTGTGTGAAAATTCAGATGAAAATTCAGCTGTGTTTGTTGATAATTTGTAATTCGATTCAAACTCAGCCCAAGATCAATGTCTGTTTTGAACTATATATAGGTCTAATACATCTCACTTAGTTACAACCTCACTGAACTCACTGAATATGCCGAAAAGACAGTATGTTGGTTAAAAAAAAACAAAAAAAAAAAACATAAGATATATAGAGGTTGTTTTTTAGACTGAATTCAATCTTATTTCACCATAAACTAACCAGTTCCAGTGTAATGTGTGAACCTAAACCTAGAAGATAATTATTAGAATTAGATTTTCTTTTATGTGGATCCAAAATCTATGAAGGAACCTTAAAAGTGCCATGATAGTATTCCCTAATCCATTTTCCTGAGAATTGCTAATTAGAGTAGCATGTTTAAAAAAAAATAAGAGAATCAGAGTTTGTTTAATAGCTTCGTTTAACAGACTTCAGAACAAAAGATGAGATTATTATTGTTTTGAGATAATAAGAATAGTTCTTTAAATGATTTTAAATGTGTCTATCAGGATCACTTAGACTAATATTTTTTGCCATAATTATACAATACAATACAAACAGAATACATACAATAATAGAATACATGACATAATCGATTAGTGAAATTGATATTTTAAAAACATAAAGGTTCATTCCAGTTTTAGTTCTCAATCACAGTATGATTGCTCTTCATCAGAAGCTCCTCGTGTATTTTCAGTTGGAACAAAGTCCTTTTTCACACCCAGTCACAGGAGACATTTCCTCAAGTTATTTCACAAGAGCATCAGCGCAGATGTTATTGCTGGCCTGACAGGAGCCATGACAGCAGCAACATACAGGATGCAGTGAGGAGACTGATCTTGTGGCTCACTCCATGTGACGCTTTTACAAATGTTAAGAAAAAGAAAAAAGGCATTGCTTTCAGAAACTGTTCTTAATATATATCCTATCTTTGATGTGACTGTATTAAATATATCTTACGTGTGCCGTCCACAAGAATAGAACTGGTTTGAATGTCGAAGGGTGTTATCTTTGCTGCATCGATCAAAACTTGTGCAATCTGATTTGCATTAGGGACCAGTGATAATGCAAATCCAATGTCCATGTCATTGATAATTGAACCATTACTGCAAAAAGAATAACCCAAAACTTAGTTTTGTTTTATATTGTTTAAATATCATGAAATTCTGTACCATAAACAATTTACCTGAATGCAGTCACATTGATGAAGCGGAATGAAGGAAATCTTGCCTGGTAGAAAGGTTCAAGCTGCAGAAACATGAATAAACACACTATAAGTATGTATGCTTTGCTTTTTCCGACTGTGATTCTTTACTTGCATGTCATTTGTGATACGTTATTTGCACTATGTAATATCAAAGTGCAAATAGTTAATAGTAAATATGGGGCCATCGTGGCTCAAGTGTTGGCAGTTCGTCTTGTAATCAGAAGGTTGCTGGTTCGAGCCGCAGCTCCGACAGTCTTGGTCATTGTGTCCTTGGGCAAGACACTTCACCTGTTGCCAACGGGTGGTGGTCAGAGGGCCCGGTGGTGCCAGCGTCCAGCAGCCTCGCCTCTGTCAGTGCGCCCCGGGGCAGCTGTGGCTACAATGTAGCTTGCCATCACCAGTGTGTGAATGGGTGGATGACTGAATGTAGTATAAAGCGCTTTGGGGTCCTTAGGGACCAAGTCAAGCACTATACAAGTATGGACCATTTAATATCCTTTTTCTGTTCATCCAGCTGCCCATTTTTTGAAAATCTAGCACATGATGATTATGTCACAGGTCACCTTTATGGTTTATCTTTTTTTTTTTTTTTTTTTTTTTTTTTAAATAAAACACTTACAAAAGCATGGCATCCAGTTGGAAAAACAGAAACCTCAGGCGTATTTACTGTGGAGTTTTAGTTTAGTTCATGGTGGAAATGTTATTGGCTTATAGTTTACTGCATATAATGTATTTGATTTTTCTCGATCTAAATCTATATAATCTTATAAACAATGGAGAAATTATTAACTTTAGGAGGGGATTCATAAATGTATAGATAGAAAAAGATGGCCATACATTTTTTTAATGGCATACTACCAAAATACTGTTATATGACAATATAAGTATATACTCTGCAATTATTCACAATACATACACTTAAGTATTATTCAACTGCAAGAAGAAAACTTACTGCTGTCTCTATCAGTGAAACTCGTTTTTGAAAAGCTGTGGATGATGAAGTCAGCAACTCCGTTGTAAATATCCCATTAACAGATCTGAATTGCACTGCCTTTTTTTGTACTGGCTCAGCAGTTGTAGTTGTTACAGCTTTAGTGGTTGTAGGAGTCGCTGTAGTTGTAGTTGCTGCAGTTGTAGTGGTTGTAGGAGTCGCTGTAGTTGCGACTGTAACTGTAGTCATCATTTGGTGTTGTAGCGTTCACAGTTGTAGTTGAAGCCACGGTAAATGCCAAAAAAATTACACAAAGTGTTGCTTTAACAAACAGTTCTGAGATAATATGAATTTAAAATGTGATAATATTAAATATTGCTTACCTGGATCACTGACAACAACATTGGTAATGTTGAAGGCTGTTATGTTTGGAGCTGCTTTGATTAAAACATCTGCAATCTCAGTGTTATTAGGGGCTGATGTAGATGCAAACTTAATGTCAATGTCACTGATGATGGATCCATTTCTGCAAAATGGAAAAGATTGTTTTACTTGCATTCAGTTATTGTGAATATTTATAAATGTTATAAAATATTTGTTCAATAGCATTAGTATGTGAAAAATAATTTGCCTGAATCCAGTCACTTCTAATGAGCGGAATGAAGGATATGTTTTATTGTAGATCGGTTCAAGCTGCAGAAACACAAGCAATCAGTGATCTTTGAGTGTGTATGCATAAGTGAGTGCAAACATTTAAATACTGTTTGACTTCAGGAACAAAACTTACAGTTGTCTTTATCGCTTCAGCTCTTTTTGTAAATGCTGGAGATGATGAGTTCTGCAAGTCAACTGTGAATGTCTCTCCAACAGATCTGAACTGCACCTGCTTTGTAATAACTGGCTCAGCAGTTGTGGTTGTTACAGTTGTAATGGTTGCAGTGGCGGCTGTCGGAGGAGGAACTGCGGTGGCGGTGGTCGTCGGGGCAGTGGTGGCGGTGGTCGTCGGGGCAGTGGTGGCGGTGGTCGTGGTCGGCGCCGTGGTTGTCGCGGTCGTCGTCGGAGCCGTGGTGGCGGTGGTGGCGGTGGTCGTCGGGGCAGTGGTGGCGGTTGTCGCGGTCGGCGCCGTGGTTGTCGCGGTCGGCGCCGTGGTTGTCGCGGTCGTCGTCGGGGCAGTGGTGGCGGTGGTCGTCGGGGCAGTGGTGGCGGTGGTCGTCGGCGCCGTGGTTGTCATGGTGGCGGTTGCCGTGGTCGTCGGGGTGGCCGTGGTCGTCGGGGTGGTCGTCGGGATGGTCGTCGGGGTGGCCGTGGTCGTCGGGGTGGCCGTCGGGGTGGCCGTGGTCGTCGGGGTGGTCGTCGGGGTGGCCGTGGTCGTCGGGGTGGTCGTCGGGGTGGTCGTCGGGGTGGCCGTGGTCGTCGGGGTGGTCGTCGGGGTGGCCGTGGTCGTCGGGGTGGTCGTCGGGGTGGCCGTCGGGGTGGCCGTCGGGGTGGCCGTGGTCGTCGGGGTGGTCGTCGGGGTGGCCGTCGGGGTGGTCGTGGGGGTCGTCGGGGTGGTCGTGGGGGTCGTGGTCGTCGGGGTGGTCGTCGGGGTGGCCGTGGTCGTCGGGGTGGTCGTGGTGGTCGTGGTCGTCGGGGTGGTCGTCGGGGTGGTCGTGGGGGTGGTCGGGGTGGCCGTCGGGGTCGTGGTCGTCGGGGTGGTCGTCGGGGTGGCCGTGGTCGTCGGGGTGGTCGTGGTGGTCGTGGTCGTCGGGGTGGTCGTCGGGGTGGTCGTGGGGGTGGTCGGGGTGGCCGTGGTCGTCGGGGTGGCCGTGGTCGTCGGGGTGGTCGTCGGGGTGGTCGTGGTCGTCGTCGGGGTGGTCGTCGGGGTGGTCGTGGGGGTGGTCGGGGTGGTCGTCGGGGTGGTCGTGGGGGTGGTCGTGGGGGTGGTCGTCGGGGTGGTCGTCGGGGTGGTCGTCGGGGTGGTCGTCGGGGTGGTCGTGGGGGGGGTCGTGGTCGTCGTGGTCGTCGGGGTGGTCGTGGTGGTCGTGGTCGTCGGGGTGGCCGTCGGGGTCGTGGTCGTCGGGGTGGTCGTCGGGGTGGCCGTGGTCGTCGGGGTGGTCGTGGTGGTCGTGGTCGTCGGGGTGGTCGTCGGGGTGGTCGTGGGGGTGGTCGGGGTGGCCGTGGTCGTCGTCGGGGTGGTCGTCGGGGTGGTCGTGGGGGTGGTCGTGGGGGTGGTCGTGGGGGTGGTCGTCGGGGTGGTCGTCGGGGTGGTCGTCGGGGTGGTCGTGGGGGGGGTCGTGGTCGTGGTCGTGGGGGTCGTGGTCGTCGGGGTGGTCGTCGGGGTGGCCGTCGGGGTGGCCGTCGGGGTGGTCGTGGGGGTGGTCGTCGGGGTGGTCGTGGGGGTCGTGGTCGTCGTGGTCGTCGGGGTGGTCGTGGTGGTCGTGGTCGTCGGGGTGGCCGTCGGGGTCGTGGTCGTCGGGGTGGTCGTCGGGGTGGCCGTGGTCGTCGGGGTGGTCGTGGTGGTCGTGGTCGTCGGGGTGGTCGTCGGGGTGGTCGTGGGGGTGGTCGGGGTGGCCGTGGTCGTCGTCGGGGTGGTCGTCGGGGTGGTCGTGGGGGTGGTCGTGGGGGTGGTCGTCGGGGTGGTCGTGGTCGTCGGGGTGGTCGTGGGGGTCGTGGTCGTCGGGGTGGTCGTCGGGGTGGTCGTGGGGGTGGTCGTGGGGGTGGTCGTCGGGGTGGTCGTGGTCGTGGGGGTGGTCGTCGGGGTGGTCGTCGGGGGGGTCGTGGGGGTCGTGGTCGTCGGGGTGGTCGTCGTGGGGGTCGTGGTCGTCGGGGTGGTCGTGGGGGTGGTCGTGGGGGTGGTCGGGGTGGTCGTCGGGGTGGTCGTCGGGGGGGTCGTGGGGGTCGTGGTCGTCGGGGTGGTCGTCGTGGGGGTGGTCGTGGGGGTGGTCGGGGTGGTCGTCGGGGTGGTCGTCGGGGTGGTCGTGGGGGTGGTCGTGGGGGTGGTCGTCGGGGTGGTTGTGGGGGTCGTGGTCGTGGGGGTCGTGGTCGTGGTCGGGGTGGCCGTCGGGGTGGTCGTGGGGGTGGTCGTGGGGGTGGTCGTGGGGGTGGTCGTCGTGGTCGTCGTGGGGGTCGTGGTCGTCGGGGGGGTCGTGGTCGTCGGGGTGGTCGTGGGGGTCGTCGGGGTGGTCGTGGGGGTCGTCGGGGTGGCCGTCGGGGTGGCCGTCGGGGTGGTCGTGGGGGTGGTCGTGGGGGTCGTGGGGGTCGTCGGGGTCGTCGGGGTCGTCGTGGGGGTGGTCGTCGTGGGGGTCGTGGTCGTCGGGGTGGTCGTGGGGGTCGTGGTCGTCGTGGGGGTCGTCGGGGTGGTCGTGGGGGTGGTCGGGGTGGTCGTCGGGGTGGTCGTGGGGGTGGTCGGGGTGGTCGTCGGGGTGGTCGTCGGGGTGGTCGTGGGGGTGGTCGTGGGGGTCGTCGGGGTGGTCGTCGGGGTGGTCGTGGGGGTGGTCGTGGGGGTGGTCGTCGGGGGGGTCGTCGGGGTGGTCGTGGGGGTCGTCGGGGGGGTCGTCGGGGTGGTCGTGGGGGTCGTCGGGGTGGTCGTGGGGGTGGTCGTGGGGGTGGTCGTGGGGGTCGTCGTGGGGGTGGTCGTCGGGGTGGTCGGGGGGGTCGTGGTCGTCGGGGGGGTCGTGGGGGTCGTCGGGGTGGTCGTGGGGGTCGTCGGGGTGGTCGTGGGGGTCGTCGGGGTGGTCGTGGGGGTCGTCGGGGTGGTCGTGGGGGTCGTCGGGGTGGTCGTCGGGGTGGTCGTGGGGGTCGTCGGGGTGGTCGTGGTCGTCGGGGTGGTCGTCGGGGTGGTCGTCGGGGTCGTCGGGGTGGTCGTGGGGGTGGTCGTCGGGGTGGTCGTGGTCGTCGGGGTGGTCGTCGGGGTGGTCGTCGGGGTCGTCGGGGTGGTCGTGGGGGTGGTCGTCGGGGTGGTCGTGGGGGTGGTCGTCGGGGTAGTCGTGGGGGTGGTCGTCGGGGTCGTGGTCGTCGGGGTGGTCGTCGGGGTCGTGGTCGTCGGGGTGGTCGTCGGGGTCGTCGTCGGGGTGGTCGTCGGGGTCGTGGTCGTCGGGGTGGTCGTCGGGGTCGTGGTCGTCGTGGGGGTCGTCGGGGTGGTCGTCGGGGTCGTCGGGGTGGTCGGGGTGGTCGTCGGGGTGGTCGTGGGGGTGGTCGTGGGGGTGGTCGTCGGGGTGGTCGTCGGGGTGGCCGTGGGGGTGGTCGTGGGGGTGGTCGTCGGGGGGGTCGTCGTGGGGGTCGTCGGGGTGGTCGTCGGGGTGGTCGTCGGGGTGGTCGTGGTCGTCGGCGCCG
Source organism: Perissodus microlepis (assembly GCF_051167445.1). Taxonomy (NCBI): domain Eukaryota; kingdom Metazoa; phylum Chordata; class Actinopteri; order Cichliformes; family Cichlidae; genus Perissodus; species Perissodus microlepis. The sequence continues at coordinate 35,408,954 of NC_140463.1, forward strand.
TGGTTGTCGGCGCCGTGGTTGTCGTGGTCGGTGGGACAGTGGTGGTTGTTGTGGGAGGAGCCGTGGTGGTGGTCGGTGGGGCAGTGGTGGTTGTTGTCGGAGGAGCCGTGGTGGCTGTTGTCGGAGGAGCCGTGGTGGCTGTTGTCGGAGGAGCCGTGGTGGCTGTTGTCGGAGGAGCCGTGGTGGCTGTTGTCGGAGGAGCCGTGGTGGCTGTTGTTTCTGTTGCTTTCATTTGTGCCGCTGTAAGCGTAGGAGTTAAGTTCTCATACTCTTCCATATGAATTTATTATTATTAAGCATAATTTTTAATTTCACGAAACTTTTTATTAAATAATTCTGAGTCACCATTCCCAAACAAATCTTTCATGTACTATATCTTCCTAATGCAAATATGCCATGAATTCATTCCAACAATAGTTTTCACAACAATTTTCACCCTGACTTGAGTATGAAACTCATACAGTAGAACTTAGACTGCTGTAAAGAGTAATGAATGCTGACCCAAAATTGACAGCTAGACCCTGAACTTCTACACGTAATTCACTAGCTGGGCCCATGTCCTCATTTTTGGTTTGACAGTGTTTTTAGTAGAGATGGACCGATCCGATATTACGTATCGGTCCGATACTGACGTAAATTACTGGATCGGATATCGGAGAGAAATAAAAAATGTAATCCGATCCATTAAATATCAAAAAAGCACCTCACAAAACTTGCGACATGGCGTAACTCGGCTCATAACCGTAGCATGTGGGAGCAGTGTGCTCACGTGATAGAGCGGCTGTGTGTATTTGTAGCCTCAGTACCAAACCAGCATTTCATCTCCGATGAAGTTACCCCAGAGAGAAGTAAAGCAAGTGTGTAAGTTCATCTCTGAATGTTTGTAAAGCACTCCCACGTTAAGCCTAACAACCGATATATGGAGCGACTGCCTCTTCTCTCTCTCCCTCTCCGGCTGCTAATTCAATGTGAAACTGATTAAAGATCAGCTGATCGGCTTTTCTGTTGCGAGTCTGTCTCTCTTCTTTGTTTTTGCCCCACTTCGCCCCAGAAAGAGGAAACCAGCGGCTGAACAACAGCAGCACGTTTAACCTTGATAAGCTGTTGTTAGAATTTATTTAATATTACTTTCTACACCAGGATCATTTTCTACGCAGCTGACGGCTGGTAACTGTGCAGGGGCGGATCTAGCAAAGTTTAGCCAGGGGGGCCGATAGGGCATTAACAGGGAAAAGGGGGCACAAAGACATACTTTTCTTTCTTATTCTCATTTAAAATATCTAGCTTTTAATAAATAATTATCTGAATCTTACACCCAAAGTTTTAATCTGATGTAAAATATATAGAAGTCAATTACTGTATATAGTAACTATTAAGTCTAATATACCCTAGTAAGCTATACTACTTTTTCCTTTGGGAAGATACCATCTGTGCAGTCTGCAATACTGTAGAAGAAAGATTTTGAATCTATTTAATTATTCTTGAAAAATTATTTCTGTGCAATTTTTTCCACACTGCATCAAATTAAAGTTGATTACGTTGATTAAGCATCGTGAGGTGGAGGGTGGGGGGTGGCTCCCTGTTTTTTTTTTTTTGCTGGGAGTTTGCAACCCTATTAGTTAGGTTGCTTAATATTTCTGCTAAGTACTCTTTAAAATACCAGAATAGGAAGGATGGAGTAGGTTTAAGTTTATTAGATTGATCAGTATTGCTGAACTATGAAATATTTTGGGTGCAGTGTATTTTTTTTTTTTTTTTTTTTTTTTTTTTTTTTTTTTTTTTTTACATACAGGTATAACAAAATAGCTTTAGTGTTTGTTTGTTTTTTACTTGAGTATGAACTTATACAAAATGCAGCAAGATATTTAAAAAAAACAGTTTTATTGATTAAAAAACACACTATATCGGATTCATATCGGTATCGGCAGATATCCAAATTTATGATATCGGTATCGGACATAAAAAAGTGGTATCGTGCCATCTCTAGTTTTCAGTAGACAAAGGTGAATGGCTTAGACATAAATTGAGCTGCAGTTTGGGGAAAGCCTAGGAAGGGATTGATCCCCATATATTATTGAGAAATGAAGAAGTGAAAGAATTACAAAAGGGGACGGAGGGTGGGGCAGTAAAAGAAGAACAAACTGCTTGTATAACTGGGGGATCATATATAGATAAAAAACTGGAAAGAGCGTGTTTGGAGGCATGGGCCCACTCCTGAAATTCAGAGACTTTATCCCCAACAAAAGCATCCATGAGCAGTCAGGCTGGATCCTTCATCTCTACCTGTTCATTTTTTTTTTTTTTTTTTTTTTTTTTACACAGACAATAATATTGTTTCTTAAACTTGCCAAAAAATTAAAATAATGAAAAAAATAAAATAAAATAAATTGATTTCAGTAATTAACAGACCCCAAATGGATTTTCTCAGCCTTGAAAATGTCACAAGACTATCCTATATTGTAATGTTATGAGGGGTGAAAAACATTGGACAAAAATAAGATTTATTGAAATGCACAATATCAGCCTTGTCCTTGCATTTTAAGTTCCAGATAGTTTTAAAGTATGAACGTAATATTTTGCATGGCTTCGTTTAATAAGTTGTATAAAAGCTGATTATGAGGGGGTTTAGTGGGAGCCTTTCAACCTTTTTCAGAAATGAGTGATTTTAAATGGATCAATGTGTGCTGTGACAGTGAGTATGAGGAAAAACAAATGCTTCAGACTCAAGAAGGAAAGAGACAGTTTTTCAAAGCAAAACTGTCACAATGTATGCAAAATTTCCTCATCTCAGCTACACCAAACTCAAAGTTGCAACTAAACCCACTTTTTGTAGAAATTTAAAAAATGTAGAAATTTGGCTTCATCTTGCATCACTAGGTACAACTCACCTAGATTTACTTCACTCAAGTGACTAAGTGCCTAACCATTGAAGTATTATAGCATTCATCGTTAATACAGTCTACATATTTTCTGTAGCTGCAGTTATTCGTGACATTATATATAGCTATGCTAAAGCAGTTCATTTATTTTATATCAATAGTAAGATTAGCATCACTTAGCTTACCTGTTAGAAGCAAGGAAACTGATATCATCAGTCCAACCCCCATTGTTTAATCAGTTAAATCTGTAAAAGAAACATATCTCAAAGCTATACATAACAATTAAAAAACAAATTTAAAAAATGAGTTAAAAACCCAGTAAAATAAAATGTGACAAAAATGCAAAATAATAATTATTACCTGTACTCATCATCATACTTTTAAATAAAAAAAACAAACAACTATACATGAACATTTTGAAATATGGGTAAAATACTTTTTAGCATTCGTTTAATAAGTAAGTGAAAGAAACAAAAAGTCATATTCACAGTACATAAAATCTGTTTTGTACATTGTACTTACAAAAACTGAGATCAGATGAAAATGTATTAATTCTCCCCCTTTTTAAGATATTTTTAAATGACTATGTTTTAAACAGCGCAGTTCACCTCTTCGCTCTGTTAAATCTTATGTTCACACCTGCTGTGGCTTTATATATTTCAGAAGAGTGAGGGCTGATGACACGTGAGAGAAGATAGAAGAGACTGTGACACGTTGAGGAACAATGTCGGATCACAGGATTCACAAGTTTGTCAGGCAATCAACCTGAAAGTTTCTTGGCTCAGGATAACAGCCTCTCCCTTCTTTTTGCTTGTGACCTGAGTTATTTGTAGACGTCAAGGCAGGCAAACAAATAATGAATTCCAGTAGAGTGAAAAACAGTTGGAAGATATGTAACATGATCAAAGTAAGCAGACATCTTTGTTTATTATACAGTATGAGTTTTCAAAGATTTTTCTCTGTACCATCTAATACAGAACTTTTAAACAACGTGATATATTCTAATAATAATAATAATAATATGTTGTGAACTCACAGCATCGCAGTTAAATTTCCTCCTGTTTTTCCAAGTAACTGAAAGCTTATGAAGTCAATATTATCTAGTGCAAAATTATGATAATGAAGAAATGGGACATCTCTGCACTTTGCTTTTAGTCAGAGGCAAAAATACATTAAATACCACACTGCTTTCATTCACTTCATTTACTATCTTGTCTCCATTTACTGCATTGAGATGATTAAAGCTGAACATGGATGTGCAGTATTATTATTTTTTTAATACTGGTTCAATTCTCTTCACTTTTTCCCTCAAGCCAAGACAAGGAAGCTTTGTAAATCTGGCATCGAGGAGCCATGGACTAGAAATTAATCTAGCTGTGTATGTGTCTTACATCAAGACCTTAGTTGGATCATTTTGAGAATATTTTTCCTGTTGTTTTTTTACTATGCATTTTCTGCAGTTTATCTGCCCAACAATGGAGAATGATGTAACTGCTTTCTCATATTTTCAAATTACAGTTCTGCTGAAGAGTTTAAAAAAAAAAAAAAAAAAGGATAAACAAACAAAGAAACACAAACAAGATTTAAAGAATATTGTCCCAGCTTAACATTTTGTGTCTTTTAAATGTATTTTCTCCACTGCTACAGAAACTCAATAAACAGCCTACTTACTTAATCACTAAGTAGTAAGTTTGCTAAGTCTATTTTGACTGAAGAAATGTACTGCAATCTTGTACTATGGCATGTTAAAAACATTTTTCTGTGTATTGATTTGTATTTTTTATGTAGTCTTCACATAGACACAATGTATACCTTGCATACCCTGGTGCTTTCCAGACTCAGGGAAACAAAAAAGTAGTATTTTGTACACTAAAACAAGTGCCAAAATATTAGGTCTACCTTGTACCTACCTGGAAGTGAAACAGTTTCTTACATACTCCTATAAAACCTACATGAGCCTACAGGAACAGTTTGGTCATGGAAACCTTTGCCATGCAGCTCCTGGTGCATTTTTTTGTGTTAATGTTTATGCAAAAAGAGGTTTGGAAATGTGGTTATTGAGTTAACAGAGCATTTGGGACCTTCGTGCACCATGTCTCAACATTAGACAACTGCACTCTGTAACTTTACATGATCTATCACTTTGTAGCTGAATTCCTGTGATTCCTAAACACTTCCACTTTGCCATAATACTACTTACAGTTGATAGTGTAAAGTCTAGGAAGGAAGACATTTCACAAACTGGCTTGTTGCAAAGGTGGCATTGTACATTTGAACTAATGTTGGCCAACAGCGAGATCAGTTGATCTGCAAAGATTGCAGCTGAATCTGTCTGCCAGACTTGCTGGAAACAACTGTTCTTGATTGGTGGCTTCAGTATTTAATGGAATCTGTTCCACTTTTGCAGACTGAGTTACTGAACCTCATTATATGGGTTTGAATCAGCCAAGAAATGGACAAATTATGGTATCGCCAAACAAAGCTTGCATAAAGTGCCTAACAATAAGGTTCAGGGCTGATTTAATACCGTAAACACTTGAACAAACATAAAGAAAAGCCTTTTGTGTGGATAAAAGTAATTATCCTTTCTTAACAAGCATTATTTATCCGTGAATGATGTTTGAGATCTAGTATGTTATCTAAACAGATCTTTTCACATTTATTTTTAGAATCGAGCAGGTACATGTGCGTCACTTTCAATATTGTTTAAACAAGGTGGGGTTCTTTCTTGTGAAACAGCTTCATGCCAGTGAACAATTATGTAGACAAATGGCATCTACCACTTTGTTTTCACATTTCTAATCCACTCAGGTAAATTCTGACGTGTTAGTTTGTGATTTAAGTACATCTAACTTACACTGGTAGATGTGATGACATTTTCTACAAAGAAAAATGCAACTTAATTAGAAATATAGATACCTGTAATATAGCTACATGTAGCACTTGGTACACTTTAATTAAATCCTCTCAAGTGCTGGAATGGAGAATATTTTAAGTCAAAGTGCAGAAAATCACAGAATATGAAACAAAAAGAAATTTGCAGACAAGCATCTTTTTGTAGCCTAAGCCTGCTTTAAATTTCTCAATAACTTTATCCCTGACCTGTCTGGTGTGTTCTTTGGACTTCATGGTGTTGTTGCTCCCAATATTCTCTTAGACAACCTCTGAGGCCATCACAGAGCAGCTATATTTGTACTGACATTAGATTACACACAGGTGCACTCTATTTAGTCATTAGCACTAATCAGGCAATGTCTATGGGCAACTGACTGCACTCAGACCAAAAGGGGCTGAATAATTACGCACACCCCACTTTGCAGTTATTTATTTGTAAAAAAAAATGTTTGGAATAATGTATGATTTTCGTTCCACTTCTCAAGTGTACACCACTTTGTATTGGTCTTTCACGTGGAATTCCAATAAAATTGATTCATGTTTGTGGCTGTAATGTGACAAAATGTGGGAAAGTTCAATTGGGCCGAATATTTTTGCAAGACACTGTAAATGCTATAAACTTCATTGTCTTTGTCACTGCACATTTGATTGATGTCTCTCACAGTCTGATTGATGTCAGACTGTGTTCCAACTCTACAGATTATACAATCGGTTCATTAATCTGAGCTGTTTTATGTTGATGGACATCAATTAGCATATGACTTTTAACTTGTGACTATTGTTTTTTCTACAGATTGTATGATAAAAAGGATAAAGATAAATTACATTTTTGCTGCACACTTTTCAGAATCAAACAGGTATAGGTATATAGCACCTTGTTGCTTTGTCATCTTGATGTGGTCATGTTTACCACAGCTACTTTTGAGGCTCAAAATCTGGTTTTAATGTCAGGGTTACAATTAGGTTATGGTTAGATATAGGATAAGGGTTAGGGCAGGGGTGTCCAAACTCCAGCCCGTGGGCCAACTACGGCCCGCGGTCGATTTTTAATTGGCCCGCAAGTAATTTTATAAATAGAATAGAATATGGCCCGCACTTCAACTTTTGCTTGAGTGTATTGCACTTCTTAGTTTTAACACCAGGGGGAGCTTCTGTTGATCAAGTCAGTTGCGCCACCAAAAAGGACAATCACAGAAGAAATTTACCCCCAAGTTACTAAACATGGCAGAACCAAAGAAGCGAAGGGAGAAAGTGAGTGCAGAAAATTTCAGACACGGTGGGAGAGTGAATATTTATTCAAGGAATTCAAAGGGAAATGTATCTGTTTGATCTGCACTGAAACTGTGGCAGTTATGAAAGAGTATAATGTACGATGTCATTATGAAACCAAACATCAGGCTTATGCATCCTACACTGGTGCTGAGCGAGAGCAGAAATTAAAGCAAATGGTAGCTATCCTGCAGGGTCAGCAACAGTATTTTTTTCGTGCTCAAATTGTCCAGGAAAAGGCTACAATAGCCAGCTATGAGGTCGCCCAACTCATCGCAAGACATGGCAAGCCTTTTTCAGATGGAGACCTCATAAAACACGGCCTCGTCAAAGTCACCGAAATAATGTGCCCAGAAAAAGTGCAGGACTTCAACAACGTCAGCATGTCAAGAAATACAGTTGTGCAACGCACTGAATACTCGTCAGCCAACATTAAACTGCAACTGTCTGATAAAGCTTGTGCTTTTGATTTTTACTCCATTGCATGCGATGAGAGCACCGATGCCACAGACACCGCACAGCTGCAAATTTTTTTGCGGGGAGTGGACGAGAGCACGAGCGCTTTAGGTGAGTAAAAAATATACTCAACAGTACCCGTGTGTTAATAAGCATGCATGTGCAGGTACACATGCTTCAAATATCAATAATGCGCATCAATTCTGTCACTACCCTGCTTTTGCGCACCACTTTCTTATATGCGTTTTTCTTGTTAACACACAGAGTACACACTGCTGTGCACAGCGCACGCACACGCAGTCAGCTGATCTCATCTGATGCAGATCTGCTCCTTGATCAAGTGACGTTTGTCTGGATTTTTGCCACGAGTGGCGATCAGCACCGCAGCTGGATGGCCCGATTTACATACCCAGCGCAGCTGATACTCACCAGAATAGTTTACTAAAATTATATGGACTCCTGTTATTAAGTCCAGTTCAGTCTGTTAATGTTGATAATCGTTTCAAAACGGATGTGAATAGATGCTTTGCTAAGCCTAATAACTTAAATAACAAGCTTGAAATGTACCTGTCCCATTTTCCCCTTTATTGTTTTTTCTCTGTACTGTAAATCTTCTGTCTAAGAAGAAATCTGAGGCTGCTGTTCTGAGAATGAGCTACCAAAGCTTTTTCTGAATAAATCAATAAAGATCCTTTTATGGAAAGCTGTGATGAAGGCAGTTTTGTCTTTAATTATATTCAACAATATAACACATTTGACCACTTTTAAGTGACTTTTCTAACTTTAATACAGTAAAGTTAAAGTTATATACCTAATTTCTAGCAAGTGGCCCACCCCCTCCTATATTTTTATGTATGTGGCCCTCAGCGAAAAAAGTTTGGACACCCCTGAATATTGCAATGCAAGAATGTTAGCAGAAAGAAAAGCCAGAGAAGAGTGTGAGAGACCAGAGGCAGAAGAGGAAGAGAGACTAAAGGCTGAGTATGGAGAGGCATTAGGAACAGCATTGAGTCCAAGACAGACTAGGCCGCACTATTCATGTTTACCGGCCATGGACCGGTGCTGAAGCTTGTAAAAGTCTTCGAGACCCATTGACTAATGTTGATGAGTTTATAGCTCGACACAGACAGCTTTGTTCCTCGTACCATTTAAATGGACAGGAAACTGAGATTACTTTTAGGAGATGCCTCACTTATAATTGGACCCATGTCAGAGGAAGGTACACAGGTAAAGGGCCAGGTGATAACACCCTGCCCTATGGAGATGCAGATCTCATTGTCCAAATTAATGGAGTGTATGATCGACTCAGAGATACTTTTAGAACAACTGCAGACTACACCAAAATTTCACAATGCACACAGAAGGAAGGAGAAGATGTTCATGAGTATCGAGGTAGATTGGAGGAAGTGTTTAAGAGGCATAGTGGACTTGAAGAGAATGCAGACCCAGCAGGCCCCTATCAACAGCAGCTGAAACATGCCTTAATGAGTGGGTTCCATCCATCCATTGCAGATTTTATCAGAAAGCAAAATGTAAATCACACCACAGATGGAGTGACTCAATGTATGAACTGGGCAAGGCATGCACAGGATGTGATTAAGAGTAAAAAGAAAAAATTGCAGAATACATTAAATGCTGCCACATTTTATGTTGATGAAGATTCTCAGGTATGTTTTCAGGGGCAGACTAGACGAAGTAGAGGTAGAGGAGATAGAGGTAATTGGAGGGCCAGAGGAGAACGAAAGAGAAGGGATGGAAGGTGTTACAACTGTGGGAAAATAGGTCACTTCATTAGAGACTGCCTTGAGGACCTACGTGAAGAGTATAGACGACCAGGTCCACATAACCCCTCATATAATAAATGACTAGCATCTGCTGACACTGCCAATACACATGCATGTTTAAACACCCCATCAGACTGCCACAAACATCAATCAGTGCCCCAAACCATAGATTTGATTGAGGTTTTGTTGAATTTATCAGGGAAAGCAGTAAAACCCTTTCGCACATTAACAGTGCAGGGGAAAACTATACAGTTTTTATGTGACTCAGGAGCAGATAAAACCGTCCTGAAGGACCATGTGTCAGGAATAGACCCCTCGAACGGCGTCATTTATGTAAAATCTGCAAACGGACAGTTAAATCAACACAGAATCTCTAAGCCAGTATGGATCAGAGATCCATCCACTGGAGAGGCAGCTCAGGGTTCAGTAGTATTGTGTCCGACATGTCCTGTGAACCTTTTGGGTAGAGATATGATGGTAAAACTTGGAATCTCAATCATTCCAACGGCTGTTGGAATGATAACTGCAGGAAAAGGAGAAACTGCAGAAACAATGGTTCACCAGGGCAGTGGCGATGTACATTACTACTGGACGCTTGACCTGTCAACCTCTAGGTCAGATCAGATAAACTGTAAAATGTTGACCACAGCTGAGGAGAGATTAGCTGAGGGCTATGATAGACAGGAGCCAGATGAGATGCACATCACACTTAGGTTTAAAACGACACCAGGACCTGATGATGCCTACACTGACAAAGTAATGAAACTGGGTCCTCAAAGAATTACTGTGAAGGCTGTATATACTGATGGAAAACAAATGGCAGGATGCAGTGTGATAATTTCTGAGGCAGCTCAACAACTTTTCAAGGGAAAGGTGCCACATGTTTCACTAACTAAGTGTAGCACAGCTGAGTGGGAAGATTTAGCATTTTTAGTGGAGCAGGGAGAGCACACAAATGAATGGCAGCAATGTGGAGGGGGATGGGAGACAAACATGCATAGCAGTATCTTCCGTAAGAAGCTGGGGTGGGTGACACATGCGACACCTCAGATACACTTAAAGGGAAGTGAGAATGAAACAGCAGAATGACATATGGTAGATCTAAATGATCACCCTGAGCTTAAACAGATTCCAGATATCTTGTGGTCAAAAGGAAAGACTGATGTAGGGTTAATGATAACAGCAAACCCAGTAGTGATAAAGCCTAAAACCTCATATAGACCCAGAGTGAAACAGTATCCCCTCAAACCAGATGCAGAAGTAGGGATTAAGCCTGTAATAGAAGACATGATTGAAGCAGGAATACTGGTAGAAGCTCCAAATGCAGCATGTAACACGCCCATTTTTCCAGTGAAAAAAGCAGATTCTCAATCGTGGCGCATGGTTCAAGACTTGAGCGCTGTAAATCAAGCTGTAGAAAGTATTGCACCATGTGTCCCAGACCCCCATACCTTGTTAAATCAGATAAGACCAGGTATGACATATTTCACAGTGGTAGATCTGAGTAATGCTTTCTTTTCCATACCAGTGCATGAGAATTCACAAGGTTGGTTTGGATTTACATACCAAGGTAAAAAATATACCTACACTAGATTACCACAAGGTTTTTGTGACAGTCCGACCCTTTTTATGCAGGCAATAACTAACTGTCTGTCTGATTTCATAATACCATCCCATTCACAGATCCTAGTTTATGTGGATGATATTTTAATAGCGTCCGACTCAGAACAAAATTGTAAAACTACGTCTATAGCACTGTTGACACATTTAGCAAAAACAGGGAATAAAGCGTCACTTTCAAAGTTACAGTGGGTACAGAAGGAGGTGAAATTCTTAGGTCATCAGCTCAGTTCAGCGGGAAAAAGCATACACACAGAAAGGAAAGCAGCTATTTTAGCAGCTCCTAGGCCAGTGACAAAGAAACATATGATGCAATTTCTAGGACTGACCAATTATTGTCGTTCATGGGTACCAAATTTTGCTGAAGTAAGTCAACCGCTGTTAGACATGATGTACAGTGAGTCTTTAGCTATGTCAGACAGTCTAAGCTGGACTCCAGAGGGAGAACAGGCATTCTGCATGTTGAAACAACTGTTGACAAGCGCGACTGTGTTAGGATTGCCTGATTATAATAAGCCATTTGTCCAAACAGTTGACTGCAGAGGACATTTCATGACTTCAATGTTAGCACAAGACAGCGGGGGAAGAATGAAGCCAGTAGCTTATTATTCTAAAAGATTAGATCCAGTTGCTTGTGCTTTGCCTCCGTGTGTGAGATCAGTGTGTGCAACGGCTCAAGCCGTTCAATGTTCTGGGGAAATAGTTCTATTTCACCCTTTGACACTGTTAGTTCCACATGAGGTGGATGTTTTACTACTGCAGACTAAAATGACATTTCTGTCACCTGCAAGACATTTATCTTTAATGTCACTCTTACTATCACAACCACACATTACCATAAAGTGGTGCACAATTCTGAATCCGTCAACCCTTTTGCCAATGGAGGAAGAGGGCACTCCTCATGAGTGTAGAGAGCACGTGGAGAAGGAGTGTAAGCCAAGGGATGACTTAACAGATGTGCCACTTGGTGAGGGAAAGGTTTGGTTTGTTGATGGTTCGAGTTTTAAAACAGCAGAGGGACAGGCTAAAACAGGTTTTGCTGTAGTAGATAGTGAGAAAATTATCTGTGCAGGACAACTAGCATGTTCCATGTCTGCTCAAGCAGCAGAGATAGTAGCTTTAACGGAAGCGTGTAAAGCTGCAGAGAACCAAGATGTGACAATATACACTGATAGCCAGTATGCATTTGCTACATTACATTTCTTTGCAGCACAGTGGGCAAGACGAGGTATGACAACCTCGACAGGGAAACCTGTAGAACAAGCCAAACTCTTGCAAAATCTGCTGGGGCCAGTAGAATTGCCGTTTGTAAATGTGCAGCACATACCCGAGGGAAAGATCCAGTTGCATTAGGGAATGCTTTTGCAGATAAGATCGCAAAAGAGGCAGCTTTAGGAGAACATGGTGTTCATATTCTAGCAGTGCAACACCAGCAGACGTTGCCTATAACACGAGATGTATTAGCAGACATGCAGGCACATTCACCTACTGCAGAAAAACAGTTGTGGCTCACCAAAGGAGCGAGCTTGCAGGATGGTGTTTATTATCTGTGTGATAAACCAATACTGCCTAAGAATTTGTATAAGACTGCTGCTGTTTTGAGCCATGGGCTATGCCATGTCTCCACAGGAGGGATGATGGCAGCAGTGGAACAACATTTTTATACTCTAGGATTTAATACCTTTTCAAAAAAATTTTGCAGGTCATGTATGATATGTTGCAAGCACAATTCTCGGGGTAATTTGAGACCTAAGAGAGGGAAATTCCCTAGACCCAGTCACCCATTTCAAGTTACTCACATGGACTTTATAGAGCTGTCCAACTGTAATAACTATAAGTATTGTTTAGTGATAGTGTGCCCTTTTTCAAAGTGGGTAGAAATCGTCCCAACTAGGAAAGCAGATGCCATTTCAGTTGCCAAAGCAATATGTAAGAATATCATCCCGGAACACGGGATTCCAGAGACCATTTATAGTGATAATGGTCCACACTTTGTAAATGAAGTGATTGGACTAATGGCACAGCATCTAGGGATAACACTAAAACATCATTGTTCATATCACCCACAAAGTGCAGGGTTGGTAGAGAGAACTAATGGAACAGTAAAGCTAAGACTTAGGAAGTCAATGGAAGAGACAGGCAGGACATGGTTAGACTGTATAGAATTAGTTAAGATGTACATGAGGATTACTCCAACAGAGAATGGTCTGACACCCTTTGAGATTATATATGGCAGACCATTTAGAGTTCCAGTTTTCTGTAGTGATGACAGAAAAGCAGAAGAGGAGAACACATTAGCAGATTGGATGCTTAAAATGTTTAAAAGTAAAGAAGTCATGAGAACAAATGATCTGCCAGATGATTCTGTTTCTCCACAGGAACAGAGCCTGAAGCCTGGAGATTGGGTGCTGATAAAGGCCATAAAGAGGAAGTGCTGGTCCAGCCCACGCTGGGAAGGTCCCTATCAGGTGCTGCTGACGACGCAAACAGCAGTGAAGATTGCTGAAAGAAATACTTGGATACATCAAGCGCACTGCAAGAAGGTAACACACCTCCTGGCCGACTCCGGGTAATGGTGAAAAGGCCAGGGTACAAAGGGGGGAGTATATCTCTAGGACCTCTCGTCTCAATCCTGGTGAAGAAACCAACGGATCCTGAACCCAACTTAGAATGGCTGGGACTGTGCTGTTCGCCTTTTTGAGCCTGTGGACCCTGAGTGGGATGACAGGAGCACACTGGGACAGAGCAAACCACACCCAGTACCCGCATGGGTTTTCAACCAACTACTGGTGGCAGTTTATGAACACAACCGCTCACATAAACAACAAGACCAATTGTTATGCTTGTGCACACATGCCACTGTCTACACATTCTTCTGGACTGTGGCCATATAGCATCACGGAGAGCGAGACAGTTTGTTTGCTAGCTTTAGCAACACATCCAGGAGTAAAACGTACTTGGAACACTGCCAACTTTTCAACTCCCCTGAACCTGAATGGGAAGATTGATTCACCAGTAGCTGGGAAGGTGAACTGCTCTGGTAAGACAGATCTGCTGGCTTGGCCCCAAGTTCCTGATCCACTGCCGGACATCGTACTGTTAAACAAACTGGAAGCAGGCCAGTTACCTATGTGTTTCAAGGGCAATGGGTCAGCCCAAGTTGGGGATTTGCCATGGCATCTATGCAACGTCACCTATTCTTTTTGCCCTCGCTTGAACAGAATTAAGTGCCTGACGTGTTTGATGAATGCCAGGTGTGCGAGTGATGACAATCAACGAGCAGCAGACTGTGCATTTGACTCCTCGTACCAAATGACACTTACTGAGGGAAGACAGAATGTGACCAAATGCTCAACGATCGCACCAACACCTAAAGGTATGAGGGTGTTAGCAGACTGGTATTTCTTATGTGGACACAAGGCTTACCCATCTTTACCAGCAAAATGGGGTGGTCTATGTGCACTCGTGAAATTGTCTGATCATGTTTTCTTCATGGAGAGAATTGAACACCATCCAGGATCAAAGACTAAGAGAGACGTACAGAGTGCAAGCACAGGGCTCACGGATTTGAGTGAGGTCCCCTGGGAGTTTCGAATCTGGGGACCCGGAGCCAAGTTCTTACAAGGATTGTTCCCATGGATCGGGGTCGGGAAAGTTGGAACTCATGTAGAAATCAACAGATATGCACTACTGAGACACATAAATTGGACCCAGACCCTCAGAACAGCCTTAGCAGAGGAGCAAAAGGCCATAAGGACAATGGTTTTGCAAAACAGACTGACTTTGGACTTGATAACTGCATCACAAGGAGGAGTATGCAAATTGATAGGAGAAACATGTTGTACGTTCATACCAGATGGATATACAAGTGGAGGAGACATTTATGAAGCACTGCAGAATTTAACCACATTGCAGAAATACATGATGAATCGCACACCAGGAGTAGATGCACCACAAGGCTGGATAGCTTGGTTAATGTCTGGTCCGTGGTGGCATTTTCTGTTGAAAATATTAACTCCTGTTTTTGGACTGTTGACGTTGTTTTGCTTATGTATAGGATGCATTTTACCTTGTATAAGATCAATGCTAACTAAAATAATTTCTAATACATTTGTTAATTATGTACTTTTACAACAATATGAAATGACTGAAATTGTTGACATGACAGAAGCCTGTGTATAAATGACGCCTGTGCTGAAAATGTTAAGCAAGAGGTGCATGGCTGAGAATATATTACGCAGGAATAATTTGGAGCATAAAAATAACAAAACAGGAGGGAAATGTTAAAGTGAATTGTTAAATGTTGTCATTTTTATGCTTAGCATCTCTACATTGTTTTAACTCTGTGATGAAAGGAATTCTTTTGTCCCCCTCCCCAGATTCTTGAGGTTCTGGGTGGGGGCCGTAGTGTTTTATCACAGGCACATCCTTGTGAAGGTCTGTTTGATGTTGGTAAGCTTCCTGCCCTTTGTATGGCTTCACTTTGTTATCTATGGTAAACCATACATTGGGTGTGGGGGAGACTACCCTCTTTATGACCAGGATGTTGTTAGAAACAGCTGTGATTAGGAAGTCACGCACACAGAGAGGAGTGTAGAAATGTGTGTAAAAGTCGTCCCCAACTAGTGAAGGTGGTGGTACTGCAGGCTACCAGCTTCCTTAGGGTGGACACACACACACATTCTTACACACATGTCTGTGAAGGTTCTCAGTCATCCAGGTCATCGTAGTCAAAGGAGCTTGCAAAGAAAAGCGTCTGGACTTCTTTAAGTTACTTGAAGACGTTTCACCTCTCATCCGAGAAGCTTCTTACACACACACATTCTTACACATACACACACACATACAGTGCCTTGTCTTTGTAACCAAGGGGGGTTACGAGGGAAAGGTACGTGTTGTAAACTATTGTTTATTGTGTGAACGTTTTCAATAAAAGGCAGCGAGAGGAGGCCATCGTCGAGGTCATTCGTAATGAGCTGAGATACCGACGAGGCCTCCCTTGCAAGTAAATCAATCGATCGTTGTTGCCTTGTTTTTCTTTCACGGGAATAAGTCCTGAATACAGCGGGGTCTGAGTTTAGACCCAACAATTACTATTAGTATAATACTTCTAACTCTGTAGCGGACAACAGTTTGTAGTTGAACTGAAATTATCCATGAAACTAGCTAAGTAATTCCTAAATGCGTGTAGATTAAAGAAACTTATTTTACCTGGATATGATTGTCTCTGATGAGCCTAAGGTACAAAACATGCCAGCGACGATGATTACGTTTTTCTAGCTCCACGAGAATTAAAAATGAACAAAAATGAATGGAGCGACATTTCTGGGTCCATTTTAAAGTTTTCACGCTGTGGCGATAGCAACCAGAAAAACAGCGACCTGAAGTAAGGGCAGACTTGAACAAAGGGTAGAAGCTTTTTGAGATCTTTTAGCCAGCTTCCCTTTGTCAGACAAGTCTGTTTCAGTGATTCCTTCATTCGAAAGGTCTGCCAGTATTCAGGGTGTGTTTGATGAAATGGAAATAAGCTTTCCAAAAACTATGGTTAATGACACTTTCATTATCTGTTGTCAGATAATTAATTAATTATCTGACAACAGAAGCAATTACTTTTCTACACGGGACCAGCTAGGATTACTTTGCTTCCTGAATCAATGAAATCATGATTTACAAACTGCATTTTGTGTTTACTCTTTACATTTACTCTTTGTATTTACTTTGTCTAATAATAAAATTTGTTTGATGATCTGAAACGTGTGTGACAAAGTATGAAAAGCATGCAAAACACTAGGAAATCAGGAAGGGTGCAAAAACATATTTCACTGTACATACATTTAAATATCATTGTTGTTATATTATTGATATATAACCAGCAGACTCCAAACACAGCGCCCTCTGTCATGGTCCCCGTGTCTGCCCGGCTGACTCAGGTTGGCTACATATGTTTCTTGTTTACATCTACCTCTCTCAAGCTTACCGTGTCTCGCCGGGGTGGAGCTCATTGCGGGCTCCCGCCCCTGGCCCTCGCACCTGAGATTAATCACACACCTGTGGCTCATCGCCTAAACTCATCCACTACTTAAGGCAGTGGCTGGAAACATCTCGTCGCTGGACTATTGAGTAACCTCGGTAGTAAGCTCCGGAGTACTAGTCTCTTGTTGCCTTTTCGTATCACTGACCCTTTGGATTAATCACTTGTTTTCTGTAAACAGGAATTCTGTTTCCCTGGAACCCTTGGTGTGTAGGCTTGCTGGTGTGCTGTGTTTTTGTGAAGTCCCTCGTGTGTGAAGAGCTCCTTTTCCGGATTCCCCTGTGCCCTGGATTCCCCCCGCCCTCTCACTTGTATATATTTACACCTGGTGTTGTATAGTAATAAACAGAACTGTATTCTAGCTGCCTTGTCTGCACTTGAGTCCATCCCACATCGTGACACCCTCAGGCCCTTTTCCTGATCTCTGGGGACTTTAATCACATCTCCCTGTCCTCCACTCTCCCCACCTTCACCCAGTATGTCACCTGCCACACCAGAGACAATAAAACATTGGACTTATTGTATGCCAACACCAAGGAGGCATACAGCTCATCACCTCTCCCTCCCCTGGGGGGCTCAGATCACAACCTGGTTCATCTCCAGCCTGTGTATAAACCTCTAGTACACAGAGAACCAGTTGTGAAACGCACAGTAAGGAAATGGTCGGCAGAGACTGAAGAGGCCCTGAGGGACTGTTTCCGTTCTACTGTGTGGGAGAACCTCTGCAGCCCCCTGGAGGATGACCTCAACAGCATCACAGACTACATTATGGATTACATGAATTTCTGTGTGGACAGCACCGTACCCATCATAAAGGTACGGTGTTTTTCTAACAACAAGCCATGGATAAATCCTAAAATTAAGGCTCTCCTCAAGGAGAAGAAGAGAGTCTTTAGATCTGGAGACAAACAGGAGCTGAGAGTTGTCCAGAAGAAGCTGAAATGGAAGATAAGGCAAGGGAAGGAAAACTACAGGAGGAAGATGGAAGAGCAGCTGCAACAGGACAACATCAGAGGGGTTTGGAATAGCCTGAAGACAATCTCAGGACAAAAACAAACCCCCCAGGCTGCAGGAGACTTGGGGTGGGTGAATGGCCTAAATAAATATTTTAATAGGTTTGATCAACCACCCACCCCTCCCCCAGCATCGTCCCCCCTGCTGCAATCTCCTTCATCTTCAGGGACTACCTGTCCTTCATCTCAGGACTTCACACCTCTCAGCTTCACACCTCCCAGGTCCCAGTCATTACACCCACCCCCGGTTTCTGTGGACTCCAACATACACCCCCCTCCCCCAAAATCCACTCTTTCTATCTCAGCACTTCAAGTGAGGAACGAGCTTTGCAAGATCAAGGTGCAGAAGGCTGCAGGTCCAGATGGCATCAGCTCCAGGCTCCTGAGGTGCTGTGCAGATGAACTGTGTGGCATCCTAGGATATCTGTTCAACCTGAGCCTGTCACTGGGGAAAGTAACACAGCTGTGGAAGACCTCCTGTGTGGTACCGGTACCAAAGACCTCCCATCCCAAGGACCTCAGCAGCTACAGGCCGGTAGCCCTGACATCACATCTGATGAAGACCCTCGAGAGGTTGGTTCTAAACCATCTGCGGCCCCTGGTGAGGTCTTCATTGGATCCGCTGCAGTTTGCTTACCAGCCTGGCATTGGGGTGGAGGACGCCATCATCTACCTCCTGCACCGAGCTCTGACTCACCTGGAGAAGCCTGGAAGCACTGTTAGGATCATGTTCTTTGATTTTTCCAGTGCTTTTAACACCATCCAGCCATGACTTCTGAGAGACAAGCTGGAGCTATCGGGAGTGGACCACCACATGTCCCAGTGGATACTGGACTACCTCACAGAACGTCCACAGTATGTGAGGACACAGGGCTGTGTCTCTGATACGCTGGTCTGCAGTACGGGGGCCCCACAGGGAACTGTGCTGGCACCGTTCCTCTTCACCCTCTACACTGCAGACTTCTCCATCAACTCCCCACGCTGCCACCTACAGAAGTTCTCTGACGACTCTGCCATAGCCAGCCTCATCACAGGTGAGGACGACTCAGAGTACAGACAATAGACTCTGGACTTTGTAGACTGGTGTCAGCAGAACCACCTGCTGATCAATGCCGGGAAAGCCAAGGAGTTGGTGGTGGACTTCCGGAGACGCAGACCCACCACACTGACACCGGTGAACATCCAGGGAGTGGACATTGAGATAGTGGACTCTTATAGGTACCTGGGTGTTCACCTGAATAATAAACTGGACTGGAGCCACAACACTGATGCTCTTTACAGGAGGGGTCAGAGCAGACTCTACCTGCTGAGGCGGCTGAGGTCATTTGGAGTAGAGGGAGCGCTTTTAAAGACCTTCTATGACTCTGTGGTGGCATCCATCATTTTTTACAGTGCTGTATGTTGGAGCAGCAGTTTATCGGCAGCTGAGAGGAAGAGGTTGGATAAACTCATCAGGAAGGCCAGCTCTGTTCTGGGATGCACCCTGGACCCAGTGCAGGTGGTGGGAGACAGAAGGACTCTGGCCAAAATAACATCTCTGATGGACAGAGCCTCCCACCCCATGCATGTAAATGTTGCTGAACTGCAGAGCTCCTTCAGTGACAGACTGCTACATCCTAGATGCATGAAGGAGCATTTCCGCAGGTCCTTCCTCCCTGCAGCTGTCAGACTGTACAATCAAAACTGCTCCCAACAATCATAGATGTTTACATCTGCGCTGTAACTGCAATAATTTAATCAACTGATTCTCACTACAACCTGGTTTGCCTCTTATCTGTAGTTAATTTTATTTAATTTAATAACTGTACAGTACTCTGTTTATAGTAACCATTGTCCTTAATGTAAATATGTAAGAAAAATTGTGTATGTTTCTGTTCTGTGTCCTGTGTACTGTTTGTTGTATATGTGTCTTTCTGGCTGCTGTTACAACCAAATTTCCCCTTGTGGGACAATTAAAAGATTATTCTATTCTATATAAGAAATGTATATGCATGTGTTGGTTTATTTATATGTCTGTATGTAGACATGTGTATTTAAAGTGGCATAGAAGGTTGCTGAAATGGTATTACTAATTTTTTCAGTTTTTATTTTTGTGTATTCTTTATTCATCCTTAATTTTTTCTTTTTTCCTATTATTTATGACATTTTATTTATAACCATTATTATTATTTATTTATTTTAATGTTGATATTACAGTCCTACAAAGTAAGTTGGGATATCTCTTCTTGGTAGTCCCAGGAGGTGTACAACATGGCCATGTCACCAGGTCACTGACTGACTTCTACACACAACATTAATCATATACAATTGTAAATAAATATGCCATTACCAATGAGTTATTATTTAATTACACCAGTTATGCAACAAACAGCCCCCCTCACTGAAACACTGAATATGCTGAAAAGAAATGATGTTGGTTAAAAAGTAAGACATCAAGTCATTTTATTTACACTGAATTCAATCTTATTTCACCCTAATCTAATTCCAGTGTAACATATAAAACTAAGAATTTTATTTTATTTTATGTGTATCAAAAATCTTTGATGGGAACCGAAAAGTCCCATGATAGTATTTCCTATTTGTTTTTCCTGATTTAAAAAAAAGAGAGAGAGAGAGAGAGAGAGAATAGCGGATTAAAGTGTGTTTAAAAATTAAGAGTCCTTAATTGAAGCTTCTTCAGTTTATCACGATAGACTTCAAAAGAACCTGCTTCAGAAGGAAAAAGGTGATATTAATGTTATTTTTTAATAGCAATAGTATTTTAAATCATTTTAAATATCAGAATCACTTAGAATTAGATTTTTGTCTGAGTTATCCAATACAACACAAACATAATACATACAATACAAGAATAATACATACAACAAATATATTTAAATATTGACTGGTAAAAGTGACTGGTAATCATACAGGATATTTTCACACATCTTATATTTCCAGTATGCCAGGTGAGGTGATGCTATGTTGAGTATCACTTCTTTTCTTTCACAGTCAGATTCTTAAGCTGAGGAGATGCTTTATGGATAAAAAACTTTGTCTCACTGATATGTCTAACTTACATTATGACTTAATCTCTTACATTATAAATTGACACCCAATGACACCTTCGTCAGAAATTATGTTCAAATCTATACTGATTGATTACATAAAGGTTCATTTTAGCTTTAGTTACTTCTAAATCATACTATGAGTGCTCTTCATCAGAAGTTCCTCGTGGATTTTCTGTTGTAAAAATCATTTTTCATACCCAGTCACAGGAGACATTTCCTCAAGTTATTTCACAAAAGCATCAACTCAGATGTTATTGCTGGCCTGACAGCAGCCATGACAGCAGCACCATACAGGAGGCAGTGAGGAGACTGATCTTGTGGCTCACTCCATGTGACACTTTTGTAAATGTTGACAAAAAGAGAAAAAAAAAATGCATTGCTTTCAGAAACTGTTCTAAAATATAGAAACATGTTTGACATGATTGTATTAAATATATCTTACGTGTGCCGTTCACAAATATAGAACTGGTTTCAATGTCGAAGGGTGTTATCTTGGCTGCATCAATCAAAACTTGCGCAATCTCATTTGCATTAGGGACCAGTGACAATGCAAATCCAATGTCCATGTCATTGACAATGGATCCATTACTGCAAAAGAAATAACCCCAAACTTTTTTTCTTTTTTTACTTTATTTAGTTTAAATATTTGTGAAATCGTATACCATAAACAATATACCTGAATGCAGTCACGATGATGAAGCGGAATGAAGGAAATCTTGCCTGGTAGAAAGGTTCAAGCTGCAGAAATATGAATAAACACACTGTAAGTATGTATGCATTGCTTTTTGGGCTTGTCATTTGTGATATGTTATTTGCACTATGTAATATCATAGTGCAATTAATATTTAATATTTTCTTTCTGTTCATCCAGCTGCCCATTTTTTGAATGGTTAGCACATAATGAATATGTCACAGGTCACATTTATGCTTTATCTTTTTTCTTTGATCTCTTAGAAATCATGGCATCCAGTTGGTAAAAATAGAAACCCCAGCAGTATTTACTGTGGAGTTTTAGCTCAGTTATATGGTGCAAATATTTTTCCACATTGTTTATTGGATATAATGTATATGATTTTTTTTTTTAGCTCAGTCTGTATAATATTAGTAACAACGGAAAAATTGTTGACTTTAGAAAGGAGACCTGAACGTAGGGATAGAAAAAGGACTAGCATATCATTTGTTTGCTTTTTTTAAGGTATGCCACAGAAATACTGTTATGTGACTTTATCTAGAAATTATGCAATTAATTAGAATACAGACATTTAAATATTGTTCAACTTGAAGAAAACAAACTTACTGCTGTCCTTATCAGTGTAGCTCGTTGTTTAAACGCTGTGGATGATGAAGTCAGCAAGTCAGTCGTAAATATCCCTTTAACAGATCTGAATTTCACCGCCAGTATTTTGACTGGCTCAGCAGTTTTTACAGTTGTAGTGGTTGTAGGGTTCACAGTTGTAGTTGAAGCTGTAATTGTATTTGTTAGAGGCGTGGTGATTGTAAGACTTGTTGTGGTTGCATTTGTAGGTGTAGTCACTGATGTTGTGGTGCTCACTGTAGTTGTAGTTGAAGCTGTTGTAAATGCCAATAAAGGAAACAAGGTGTTGCTTTAACAAACAGTTCTGAGACATCATGAGTTTTAAATATGATCATATCAAATATTGTTTACCTAAATCACTGACTGAACGGTCTGTTGTTTTTTATACATATTAAATCTCATTTAAAGTGTATCGCATGAAATTGTTATCTTTGAGTTTTTTGAGAAAATTATTATATAAATAACTACATGGGTTTTCATGTCACAAACAAAACTGTATAATAATAATAATAATAATAATAATAATAACAATATATTTTATATGAGAGCACCTTTCTAAAACCCAAGGTCACCTTACAAAGAGAAAAATATATCAATAAAACAGTAGATTAAAATAGATTAAAATAAATTAAAATACAAAAAACAACAAATAACAAGAAAAAAACAAGATTTGACAGCAAGTAAGATATGTATTAAAGCGAGTAAGCCAGTTTAAACATGTGGGTTTTGAGCTGTGACTTAAATAAGAGAAGGTAATCTATATTTCTTAAGACTGAAGGAAGTGAGTTCCAGAGCCAAAGACCAGAGTGACTGAAAGCTCTGTTCCCCATAGTGATAAGACGTTTAAAATATGATAATATTTAATATTACTTACCAGGGTCACTGACAGTAACATTGGTAATGTTGAAGACTGTTATGTTTGGAGCTGCATTAATCAAAACATTTGCAATGTCAGTGTTATTAGGCACTGCTGTAGATGCAAACCGAATGTCAATATCAGTGATGATGGATCCGTTTCTGCAGAATGAATAAACCAAACATCGTTTTACTTGCATTAATTTATTATGTATTATGTATTATATGGAATCTGCAAACAAAAAATAAATTACCGGAATCCAGTCACTGTCATTGAGAGGTATGAAGGAAACGTTGTCTTATAGATAGGTTCAAGCTACAGAAACACACACAATCAAAGATCTGTCAGTACAAATCCATGCAATTAACCATTGCTTGACTTGAAGGTCAAAACTTACTGTTGTCACTGTCATGGAGGATCTTTCTGTAAACGCTGGAGATGATGAGTTCAGCAAGTTGTCTGTAAATGGCTCTCCAACTGATATGAAGTTCAACTGCTTTGTTATAACTGGCTCAGCAGTTGTAGTTGTTGTTGGCTTTGTTGTTGTAGTTGTAGTTGTTGTTGCTGTTGTTGTTGGCTTTGTTGTTGTTGCTGCTGTTGTTGTTGGATTTGTTGTTGTTGTTGTTTTTGTAGTTGCAGTTGAACCTTCAGTTGTTGTTGATGTTCTAGTTGTTGTTGTACCTTCAGTTGTTGTTGATGCTCTTGATTCTGTAGTTCCAGTTGAACCTTCAGTTGCTGTTGAGGTTGTAGTTCCAGTTGAACCTTCAGTTGTTGTTGATGCTGTAGTTGCTGTTGTTTCTGTAGTTGAAGTTGATCCTTCAGTTGTTGTTGATCCTGTAGCTGCAGTTGTACCGTCAGTAGCTGTTGAAGCTGTAGTTGCTTCAGAAACTGTTGTTGCTTTTGTTTCTGTAGTTCCAGTCAAACCTTCAGTTGTTATTGATTCTGTACTTGCAGTTGTACCTTCAGTAGTTGTTGATGGTGTAGTTGCTGTTGTAACTTCAGTTGTTGTCAAGGCTGTGGTTCCTGTTGTACCTTCAGTTTTGGTTGATGCTGTAGCTGCTGTTGCTGAAGTTGTACCTTCCGTTGTTGTTGATTCTGTAGTTGCTGTTGTTTCTGTAGTTTCAGTTGAACCTTCAGTTGTTGTTGAATCTGTAGTTACTGTTGTTTCTGCAGCTGCTGTTGAACCTTCAGTTGTTGTTGATGCTAAAGTTGCTGTTGTTTCTGAAGTTTCAGTTGTACTTTCAGTAGTTGTTGATGGTGTAGTTGCTGTTGTGCCTTCAGTTGTTGTTAAGGCTGTTGTTGCCGTTGTACCTTCAGTTGTTGTTAAGGCTGTGGTTGCTGATGTACCTTCAGTTGCTGTTGTTTCTGTACTTGCAGTTGAAGTTTCTGTTGTTGATGATGCTGTAGCTGTAGTTGAACCTTCAGTTGTTGTCGATGCTGTAGTTTCTTCAGATACTGTAGTTGGAGTTGTACCTTCAGTTGGTGTTAAGGCTGTGGTTGCAGTTGTTTCTGCAGTTTCAGTTGTACCTTCAGTAGTTGTTGATGCTGTTGTTTCTGTAGTTCTAGTTGAACCTTCAGTTGTTGTTTGTGCCGTAATGACTGTTGTTTCTGCAGTTTCAGTTGTACCTTCTGTAGTTGTCGATGCTGTTGTTTCTGTAGTTCTAGTTGAACCTTCAGTTGTTGTTAATGCTGTGGCTGCCGTTGTACCTTCAGTTGTTGTTGATGCTGTAGTTGCTGTTGTTTCTTCAGATACTGTTGTTGTAGTTGTACCTTCAGTTATTGTTGATGTTGTCGATGCTGTAGCTGTAGTTGAAACTTCAGTTGTTGTTGATGCTGTAGTTTCTTCATCTACTGTAATTGGAGTTGTACCTTCAGTTATTGTTGATGTTGTCATTTCTGTAGTTGCAGTTGAACCTTCAGTTGTTGTTGATGCTGTAGTTTCTTCATCTACTGTAATTGGAGTTGTACCTTCAGTTATTGTTGATGTTGTCATTTCTGTAGTTGAAACTTCAGTTGTTGTTGATGCTGTAGTTTCTTCATCTACTGTAATTGGAGTTGTACCTTCAGTTATTGTTGATGTTGTCATTTCTGTAGTTGCAGTTGAACCTTCAGTTGTTGTTGATGCTGTAATTGCTTCAGATGCTGTTTCTGCAGTTGAACCTTCAGTTGCTGTTGTTTCTGTAGTTGCAGTTGAACCTTCAGTTGTTGTTAATGCTGTGGCTGCCGTTGTACCTTCAGTTGTTGTTGATGCTGTAGTTGCTGTTGTTTCTTCAGATACTGTTGTTGTAGTTGTACCTTCAGTTATTGTTGATGTTGTCGATGCTGTAGCTGTAGTTGAAACTTCAGTTGTTGTTGATGCTGTAGTTTCTTCATCTACTGTAATTGGAGTTGTACCTTCAGTTATTGTTGATGTTGTCATTTCTGTAGTTGCAGTTGAACCTTCAGTTGTTGTTGATGCTGTCATTTCTGTAGTTGCAGGTGAACCTTCAGTTGTTGTTAATGCTGTAGATGCTGTAGTTGCAGTTGAACCTTCAGTTGTTGTTGATGCTGTAATTGCTTCAGATGCTGTAGTTGCAGTTGAACCTTCAGTTGCTGTTGTTTCTGTAGTTGCAGTTGAACCTTCAGTTGTTGTTGATGCTGTCATTTCTGTAGTTGCAGGTGAACCTTCAGTTGTTGTTAATGCTGTAGATGCTGTAGTTGCAGTTGAACCTTCAGTTGTTGTTGATGCTGTAATTGCTTCAGATGCTGTAGTTGCAGTTGAACCTTCAGTTGCTGTTGTTTCTGTAGTTGCAGTTGAACCTTCAGTTGTTGTTAATGCTGTGGCTGCCGTTGTACCTTCAGTTGTTGTTGATGCTGTAGTTGCTGTTGTTTCTTCAGATACTGTTGTTGTAGTTGTACCTTCAGTTATTGTTGATGTTGTCGATGCTGTAGCTGTAGTTGAAACTTCAGTTGTTGTTGATGCTGTAGTTTCTTCATCTACTGTAATTGGAGTTGTACCTTCAGTTATTGTTGATGTTGTCATTTCTGTAGTTGCAGTTGAACCTTCAGTTGTTGTTGATGCTGTAATTGCTTCAGATGCTGTAGTTGCAGTTGAACCTTCAGTTGCTGTTGTTTCTGTAGTTGCAGTTGAACCTTCAGTTGTTGTTAATGCTGTGGCTGCCGTTGTACCTTCAGTTGTTGTTGATGCTGTAGTTGCTGTTGTTTCTTCAGATACTGTTGTTGTAGTTGTACCTTCAGTTATTGTTGATGTTGTCGATGCTGTAGCTGTAGTTGAAACTTCAGTTGTTGTTGATGCTGTAGTTTCTTCATCTACTGTAATTGGAGTTGTACCTTCAGTTATTGTTGATGTTGTCATTTCTGTAGTTGCAGTTGAACCTTCAGTTGTTGTTGATGCTGTAGTTTCTTCATCTACTGTAATTGGAGTTGTATCTTCAGTTATTGTTGATGTTGTCATTTCTGTAGTTGCAGTTGAACCTTCAGTTGTTGTTGATGCTGTAATTGCTTCAGATGCTGTTTCTGCAGTTGAACCTTCAGTTGCTGTTGTTTCTATAGTTGCAGTTGAATCTTCAGTTGTTGTTAATGCTGTGGCTGCCGTTGTACCTTCAGTTGTTGTTGATGCTGTAGTTGCTGTTGTTTCTTCATCTACTGTAATTGGAGTTGTACCTTCAGTTATTGTTGATGTTGTCATTTCTGTAGTTGCAGTTGAACCTTCAGTTGTTGTTGATGCTGTAATTGCTTCAGTTGCTGTTTCTGCAGTTGAACCTTCAGTTGCTGTTGTTTCTGTAGTTGCAGTTGAACCTTCAGTTGTTGTTAATGCTGTGGCTGCCGTTGTACCTTCAGTTGTTGTTGATGCTGTAGTTGCTGTTGTTTCTTCAGATACTGTTGTTGTAGTTGTACCTTCAGTTATTGTTGATGTTGTCGATGCTGTAGCTGTAGTTGAAACTTCAGTTGCTGTTGATGCTGTAGTTTCTTCATCTACTGTAATTGGAGTTGTACCTTCAGTTATTGTTGATGTTGTCATTTCTGTAGTTGCAGTTGAACCTTCAGTTGTTGTTGATGCTGTAGTTTCTTCATCTACTGTAATTGGAGTTGTATCTTCAGTTATTGTTGATGTTGTCATTTCTGTAGTTGCAGTTGAACCTTCAGTTGTTGTTGATGCTGTAATTGCTTCAGATGCTGTTTCTGCAGTTGAACCTTCAGTTGCTGTTGTTTCTGTAGTTGCAGTTGAACCTTCAGTTGTTGTTAATGCTGTGGCTGCCGTTGTACCTTCAGTTGTTGTTGATGCTGTAGTTGCTGTTGTTTCTTCATCTACTGTAATTGGAGTTGTACCTTCAGTTATTGTTGATGTTGTCATTTCTGTAGTTGCAGTTGAACCTTCAGTTGTTGTTGATGCTGTAATTGCTTCAGATGCTGTTTCTGCAGTTGAACCTTCAGTTGCTGTTGTTTCTGTAGTTGCAGTTGAACCTTCAGTTGTTGTTAATGCTGTGGCTGCCGTTGTACCTTCAGTTGTTGTTGATGCTGTAGTTGCTGTTGTTTCTTCATCTACTGTAATTGGAGTTGTACCTTCAGTTATTGTTGATGTTGTCATTTCTGTAGTTGCAGTTGAACCTTCAGTTGTTGTTGATGCTGTAATTGCTTCAGTTACTGTTTCTGCAGTTGAACCTTCAGTTGCTGTTGTTTCTGTAGTTGCAGTTGAACCTTCAGTTGTTGTTAATGCTGTGGCTGCCGTTGTACCTTCAGTTGTTGTTGATGCTGTAGTTGCTGTTGTTTCTTCAGATACTGTTGTTGTAGTTGTACCTTCAGTTATTGTTGATGTTGTCGATGCTGTAGCTGTAGTTGAAACTTCAGTTGCTGTTGATGCTGTAGTTTCTTCATCTACTGTAATTGGAGTTGTACCTTCAGTTATTGTTGATGTTGTCATTTCTGTAGTTGCAGTTGAACCTTCAGTTGTTGTTGATGCTGTAATTGCTTCAGATGCTGTAGTTGCAGTTGAACCTTCAGTTGCTGTTGTTTCTGTAGTTGCAGTTGAACCTTCAGTTGTTGTTGATGCTGTAATTGCTTCAGATGCTGTTTCTGCAGTTGAACCTTCAGTTGCTGTTGTTTCTGTAGTTGCAGTTGAACCTTCAGTTGTTGTTGATGCTGTAATTGCTTCAGATGCTGTTTCTGCAGTTGAACCTTCAGTTGCTGTTGTTTCTGTAGTTGCAGTTGTTGTAGTTGTACCTTCAGTTATTGTTGATGTTGTCGATGCTGTAGCTGTAGTTGAAACTTCAGTTGTTGTTGATGCTGTAGTTTCTTCATCTACTGTAATTGGAGTTGTACCTTCAGTTATTGTTGATGTTGTCATTTCTGTAGTTGCAGTTGAACCTTCAGTTGTTGTTGATGCTGTAATTGCTTCAGATGCTGTAGTTGCAGTTGAACCTTCAGTTGCTGTTGTTTCTGTAGTTGCAGTTGAACCTTCAGTTGTTGTTAATGCTGTGGCTGCCGTTGTACCTTCAGTTGTTGTTGATGCTGTAGTTGCTGTTGTTTCTTCATCTACTGTAATTGGAGTTGTACCTTCAGTTATTGTTGATGTTGTCATTTCTGTAGTTGCAGTTGAACCTTCAGTTGTTGTTGATGCTGTAATTGCTTCAGATGCTGTTTCTGCAGTTGAACCTTCAGTTGCTGTTGTTTCTGTAGTTGCAGTTGAACCTTCAGTTGTTGTTAATGCTGTGGCTGCCGTTGTACCTTCAGTTGTTGTTGATGCTGTAGTTGCTGTTGTTTCTTCAGATACTGTTGTTGTAGTTGTACCTTCAGTTATTGTTGATGTTGTCGATGCTGTAGCTGTAGTTGAAACTTCAGTTGTTGTTGATGCTGTAGTTTCTTCATCTACTGTAGTTGGAGTTGTACCTTCAGTTATTGTTGATGTTGTCATTTCTGTAGTTGTTGTTGCCGCAGTTGTTGTTGCAGTGCTTGAACCACAGTTTTGTGCAACAGTTGGTGTAGTAGCAAGCTGAATTGCCACTATTTGTGAAAAGTAGACAGATGATTACACTTGTAGTTGTACACACATGCTACTGAAAACACATGCATATGTATAGATAGATAGATAGATACCCTAAATAATAATCCCTCCCATATTAAGTAACATTTTTAGAACCGTTTCATGAAAAATGTCAAAAATAATAATAATAAAGGCATTTGAAATTATATATTTAATTCTTCAATAATCGATCATGCTACTATACGCCAAACTGATCAAGAAGAAGAAAAACACTTAAAAGAAGCTGTTAATCGACATGATATGAAAGCATGTTACTACACAATATGTTCAGATGTTACTAAAATATGACAAATTAAAATCTGAAAAGCTAATAACTGAAAAGTGTGGCACATTGTATATGTATGTATTTTTATTTTATTTTATTTTTTAAGAGCTGCATTCTAATTTTTTTAAAATAATCAGTTACTTACCCAGAATGGTTAACAAAACGGTCAATGTTCGACAAGCCCCCATTACAGCCTCATGTACCTGAAATATTTGAGAATATGAATGTTTGTTATAAATTGATGTGGAAGTATTTATGCATTGACAAAGCTTTTATTTATACTCTCTCCCTCTCCAGACACACTGTTGTTTGGAATCATCATCATGCTGAAAGTTGAAGTTGTTTCCAGTCAAATGCTCTTCTTTTTTAAGCCTGTAACCTCTACTTTTGTCCTCAATTTTTTTTTCAAATGTTTAAAGAACACACTTCATGGAATGCTCTTTGGGAATCACTTTTTTTGTTCAAAAGTACAATTAAACCTGTCAAATTATCTTTGCCACCATTAGTAGATTCATTTAAAAAAAAAATGGAAACAAAGTATGTTGTGTGAAGGGTGTTAGTAACAAAGTACTTAATTATTTTTGTAATTGATAATGCATTATTACATTGTTATTAATTAAGTGAATAAATTAATGAATATTTGTAAATGGACTGATATGGACTGATATATATATATATATATATATATTAGGGGTGCAACGATACACAAAATTCACGGTTCGGTCATGGTTCGATATTTTTTCGATACAAAAAAATGTTCATGCTTTTTTAATTTGTCATTTATTAAAATTATAAATATATATTTTAACTCAAACGTACAGTTTTTAAATTTAATGTTGCTGAAACAACAAAGGGATAAAATAATAAATCTATCTATCGAGAAATCACTCATCTTTGGAAAAGAGAGTTTATTACAGAGAAATGTCTCTTTCCAAAATAAAAGCTATACTATACGCTTCTTCTGGGCTATATTCTCAGCAGCATATTAAATATATCAGGTCCCCATAAGGAGAATCATGTGCTAACGGCTGTCTAAATGACTCGGGTAAAGTTTGTAGCATGCGTGCTTGTTGTTTTTGTCTGCTTCCACTTGTCTTTGCACTAGGGTGATGTCGCCGTAAATGTGCAGTCATATTCATTTTGTTCCCACTAGTGCTGTCAGCGTTAATCTGAAATGACGTTAACGCCACAACACAGCAAATCTCCGTTAACAAGCTACCGCGGATCGCCCCGTGTGTGGGGCTGGACGGCGTCAACACGTTAACGAGCAAACTGCACTAACGCAGTAGTTCCCACCCATGTAATTGAGCATTGCGTGGCACATCCGACATGCTGTTTTACTTTTGTCCATGACGCGTATATATATATATATAGTACCTTTTTACTAAGGTTTAGTTCCAAAACTACTTGCTGCAAGCCTTATTCATGCCATCACAAATCTATACCTACCCAAGCACTGTTTCACAAAGAATCATGTAAATACACTTTTGGCAAGCTTGAATTCAATATCTTGCCCGGGGATACTTTGAAATACTTCGAAAAAGTTGACTTTTCATTCTTAAAAGTGAAAAAAAAAGTACATTGATACTAATGTGAGACCAGACTGATAAAGAATGTGTGTTCTGGGACACAAAAACAAGAATGGAAAGTTTATATTGCAGAGACAAGAAAAAAAATAGTGTCCAAAAAAGCAAATCTGTATTCTAAAAGTTGTAACAGAACAGACACAGAACAACTTCAGTTTATTAATTTACTGTGCTTTTTCCGATTTTCTAACAGTATAGCCATTTTTACTGGATACACTACTATATCATAGACAGTAGAAGTAATAATCATGCTTTTTTCTTTTTTTTTTACCTTGATACATTTTTTTTATCACTTTTAGGCAACAGCTAAAGTTGAAAAGATTTAGGTTAAATGTACTGTCTGCAGAGAAAAAAAGTTTTCTACGGTGTGAAAAAAATATCACAATAGAACATTATTTTTCATCATAGCTTCAGGTTAAGTGTAATAAATGACAATAACCATTACACAATAAATTGTAACACAAAACGCCTAGCACAAACTCAAACACTAAATTTACATATAGACCAAAGACATACAGATTTGCTCACCCTAGAGCCGTAATTGACAGAATCCTTATTCAGCCTCCCTTGTGCCTGTCTGTTCTCTTGTGATGCCACCAGTTTGTTCGGGCATTATATATTTGCTTCACAACTATGTGACGCCCACACACAATTCTATTGTAATGTTTTGAACTGCCAGTTGAAGATACAAATATAAAAAGATTTAAAAACAAAACAAAACAACATTCCTGAACAACTAAGTCAGTTTCATGGTCCAATCATCAGCATTGTTAGTCAGCATTCCACTGATGTGAACTAATCAGATGTCAAAATATTATCTAACAAGCTGAATACTTTGAATTCAAATACTTATGATGAATAATCTGAAAATGCATAAAATACATAACAAGCATTTAGAGATTAACTATATATATTTCCACAAATCTTCAATAGATGTTTTTAATATCCTCTTCCTACTTTCCCACTGTGACTGAAAAAAAATACAGACAACCAGATGATGTCTGTCTTGTAAGTTACCTTTCACTTTGGAAGAGGAACAAAAGACAAGTATTTAACAATGTATTCATTGCAATGTTATCTTTTCATACAATCCACTGACTTTCAATGTGAGATCTATTTGCTAAAAATGAAAGCACAAATGCACAATGACAAGTTTTAAGGAGTATTTGTGTGCCACTCAGGGTAAATAAAGCTTAAAATGTCTTTCCAGGCAGTCACATTTATTCTGCTTGAGGTTGTATTGTACCAAATTTTCCATACAGGTACAACAGCAAGTCCACATGGAGTGACAAGACATGTATTGATTGATTGATTGATTGATTGATTGAGTGATATACATGAAAAAAAAACATTGTCTTCTACTATAACAGGTGCTCGAAAAGGAGTGGGAAGAAATAGTAATTATATACTCCCCGCCCTTCACATATTTAAAGCTCAGTTGTGTAGTTGTGCAGCTTTGTATTATTATTTGCATGATTTCCACCTGATCTGATTTCAGAATGCTTTTCCCAACCATCTGTTTTTTTTTTGCCACTCCTGTGTTTTTCTTTCAATCATTTCAGTATTCTCAATAAAGCTTTAGTAGTTGCTAAATTTACCCTATGAAACTTGACCCAGAAATTGCCCAAAAATCTAAGCAAAATCATATCAGAAAACATCAGAGTGACAGCCTGATGTAATCGAAAAAAAAAAAAAAACATTTTAATATGCATGTGATGGATCTCCTCAGATTAATCTTTAAAAAATCAGTGGTTCTAAAAAAAGATGTAAACCAGGGTAAGAACTAAAACCAGTCCAGATTAAATGACTAAGACACATTTCAAGTGGCACTTCATTGTACTTGGAATTTTACTACATCTTATAATGGCATCTTTATTATCTAGAGCTAGAGGTGTTTTATGCAGTTGAAAAATTTGGGTGCGCCTAACTTTTGTGCTGGTACGGAAAAAAAAGAAAAGATAAGGAACCATATTTAATTACAGGCTTATGGGAATCTTTTCTGTTGATCAGTGATAATGCAGTCCTGTTCAACAACAATTCATTCTGTACTTCCTGATAATGACGCAGAAGTCAGGCTGCTACATTACAAATACCTTAACTATGAAGTGGCACAGTTGGCCATGGGAGCAGTCAACCAGGTGTATCATCTTGACCTCCTCAAAGCATAGAGAGAGGCTGAAATCACTTCTCTGGTGAGTCTGGTGAAGGAGAGAGATGAGTTTGGCCAGAGGTTCAAAATTTCATCATTAACCCCTCACTCCATTGTGATGATCATCTCACACAGGCCCACAGAGTGAATGTTTCTGCATTCCACTGTTGTTTTGCAGATGTGTTCTTCCAGCTGACTGGTCCTATTAATCTCATAGAACACCATTTGAAAGGTGGCCTTATGTGAAGGTGCATGACGTTACAGGTTATCTGAGAAAATTGTTTAAAAAGAATTGGCTGAAATGCTAAAAATGGGCGCGATAAAAGAGTCCCTTGATGCAGCCCCGTCACTAGGGTTATGTGTCCTGGATCCAAATGCTGGATCCACTACATCCACTCAGTCAAGTACACCTGGGTCAACAACAACTGCTGGGTCAAAGATGACTGCTGAGTCAACTATGACTGTGACAACTATAAATGCTGGGACAACTACAACTGGGTCACCTAAAGCTGCTCAGTCAACTACAAGTGGGTCAACAACAGTTCCTGGGTCAACTACAACAGGGACAATAACAACCGCTGGGTCAACTACAACTGGATCAACAACAACTCCCGTTTCAACTACAACAGGGACAACTACAACTCAAGTTACCATGACTGTAAGTCCAAGAACATTAGGAACTTCACCTCCAGCTTCCACTTGTTGTTGTTGTTGTTGTTATTGTTGCCCTAATTGTGTGACAAAAACAGAAGTTTAAGTGTCATTTAAAACTCATGAGACATTTACAAGAGATTTGCTGCTTATTTGCATTTAAACAACAAGTAAATCTGATAGTTGCAATAGTAAGTATCTTTCTTAAAGTCAAACAGCTTTTAAATATATGCATTTGAAATAATTAGATTTCAAAAATTATAATGATACTATATTCTTATAATAAGCTATATTTTCTTTTAACTCATATAGTCATAATTTAAATATTATTAGATAGTAATGATCTCCTCAGATTGGAATTAGAAAATTAAAATTACATATACAATTAAAGAAATATCTAAAATAATCTCAAATTATGAAAGTAAGTGAAATCACAAAATGCAAGTCAAAGTTAGTGAATTTATTCAAACAGTAACTGGGGAGTTAAAAAGCATGAACCATTAAAACAAAATTACATTTCTACAGTCTATTTCATATATATATATATATATACATATATATATATATATATATATATAGATAGATAGATAGATAGACAGACAGACAGACAGACAGACAGACAGACAGACAGACAGACAGATAGATAGATAGATAGATAGATAGATAGATAGATAGATAGATAGATAGATAGATACACATCATATGTATGTAAATATTAGAGATGTGCAAAGCAGCCGGTATTTGTATCTGTATTTGTATTTGTATTCGTTGTCAAGTAAAATTCAAAATAGGCTTAAAAATCCTTTTTTATTTGCGTTACACTTCTAATTAATGCTATAGTGTAAGTATTCTTTAATTATATCCATTACAGTAATTATGGATATGCAATATTAGTTGATGTTTTTCCATAGATCCAGCAATGAACATGTAACAAAAAAGGTCATTGAAAAGAAAATAACATAACAGCCATTGCATCATCCATGGTTAAACCACCAACTAATAAAATACCATTGTGAACATAATGAACTCCACCACCACCCTACCTTCTTGGAGGACGCTGAACAGACAACGAAACTGACTTGCAGAGGCAGAACATGGTTGTGATGATGAATTGGTGCTGGTGGGGGGAGTTGGCAGACAGTACCAGGAGAGGATGCTTTAAGTGCCTGTGATTATGTATAGCAGATGTTGACACATGTTTGATATGTCTGCCTCTGCTGCGACGGTAAAATGCTTCCAGACAGAACTTGATCAAGTTTTTTGTCTCATTTAGGATCAAGAGATGGCTCAGCAGCAGCAACACTCTTTTCTATTTGATTGCCCTAATCCATAAGTGACGGGAAACTATGCTAAGGTTAACTAGCCTATAATCTATATCTTGCTGTCTGCAAAAGACAGAGTAACTTAAATGTACCATACTGTATAACTCCCACAAGTGCATACAATTCGACACAACTACACAAGAATTGTTTTAACCTTTTAAACCGAACGTTAACGTTACTCTGTCAACAGCCTATTGTCTAAATTACCGAGCTAACAGAACTACGTAAACAGAGCGAACATGAGAGCACCCGAATGCAGATGTCATTAATGCAGCGCAATGGAATAATCTCCCGATCTTCGCAAAAGTTATAAACTGCCTCCGGAACCCAGTTGTGGGACAAAAAAATCTATTCAACAAAAATAGTGATGCAGTTCAGCCTTTTTTCACTCATCCGACCCTTCTCTCTTGCTGTGTGGAGCAGTTTTTCCTTGTTCCCAAATACAAATATTTTCTAGATAATAAAGATGCCATCATGCCTGATATGAATAACAACCTTCAATGGCTAAGATGGAGCTGTTTGAGAGATTAATATGTTCAGTACCTGAAGTACAAAAGGAGAAACATAGCAACAGAAAGATATAGATTTTGTTTGTGATAGTAAAATTCCAAGTACAATGAAGTTTTTTTCTTATCTGAGGAGATCCATCACATGCATATTAAAATGTTTTTCTTTTTTCAATTACATCAGGCTGTCAGTCTGATGTTTTCTGATATGATTTTGCTTAGATTTTTGGGCAATTTCTGGGTCACGTTACATAGACTAAATTTGGCAACTACTAAAGCTTTATTGAGAATACGGAAATGACTGGAAGAGAAAGATAAGAGTGGCAAGAAACAGAATGGTTGGGGAAATCATTCTGAAATCAGATCACTCACTACACAACTGAGCTATAAATATGTGAAGGGCAGTGAGTATGAGTATTACTTCTTCCCACTCCTTTTCGGGCACCTGCTATACTACAAGACAATTTTTTCGTTTCCTTTTCGGCAAATAGATCTCACATTGAAAATCAGTGGAATTTTTGAAAAGATAACACTGCAATGTATACAGATCACATTTTTAAAATACTTTTCTTTTGTTCCTCTTCCAAAGTGAAAGGCAAAGGTTAACTTACAAGACAGACGTCATCTGTTTGTCTGTATTTTTTGTCAGTCACTGTAGGAAATTAGAAAGAGGAAATTTAAAAAAGCTATTAAAGAATTGTGGAAATATATACTTTTATTCTCAAAATGCTTGTTGTATATTTTATGCATTTTTCCATTATTCATCAAAAGTATTTAAATTCAAAGTATTCAGTTTTTTAGATAATCCTATATGGAAAAGAAATAGAAAAAACTTATAAAAGACTTGCATAAGATTTGGCTTACTTCATATAGTGAATCATATAAGGCTTACATGATTTACTCATGAAAGTGGCCACTTTCTCATTAATTTCATATATTGTTTTAATAAGTATCCAAAAGATACAAGTTTCAGTTATATAATTTTTCAAGGGATCTTATATCTATTTTCACTCTTGTATGCTTTTCATACAAGTTTCACGCAAGACAGATACAAACTTTATAAGATTTATATATATCTTTTCCATATGGGTTGTTATGACATCTGATCAGTTCACATCAGTGGAATGCGGACTTACAATGCTGATAGGAACCCCATGGCAAAGAATGACTAAAAGCAGCAAACAAGTAGCCTAAAAGGATTGAATGAAGAATTTATTTGTCAGAGAAAGAGAGCCAGAATTAAACTCTTTCTAGTTTTGGTAAAAAAAACAGTGATTTCTGTGATGGGAATGCTTTAAAAAGCTTTAAGGGGTTAAAAGAACATGGCCTAACAAATCAACATTTTGGAGGGTTTTACAAAACAGGCATTACAAAGAAAAAATATTTAAAAGTAAAAATGTGGATAAGACTGAAACAGGCTATCTTAAGCACAGCATTTAGACTGGGCCAATTCAGTCAATATAAGGCATGAAGTGAAATGAAGAAAATGAAGAGTGGTTTAATTTGTTATGACATTTGCATTGGGGCTTTTAATTCACTGGATTTAAATAGCACTGCTTTTTTGATTTAAACAGCACTGTTTTTTTTTTTCAAAAAGCAGTTCAATTCATAGGCCAGTGAATTTGTCTGCAAATAAATCTATCAGAGAGGACATAAGCTGAAAAAAATCACAGGAGGACATTTTGATGCCTCATTGTTCTTTTATACTAATTATACACGCAGCACATCATATGATCTGGAGCTGGATCTTGACTCAGGAAGTAACTACTGATCGGAAATTTTCATTGTCACTTTAGATTCGGGTAACGTCTAGCATCAATGACGTTAGTTGAGTGTGTAAACACTATTGTTCTTTTGTGACAGGAAGAAGTAAAAATAATTCATGAATATAACTTGAAGAACCTGACACACATTTTTAAGAGACACCAATGAAAAACAAACAGTGGTGTCTTTTATTTGGTGAAGACATATTTCTCATCCATGTCCTCATTGTTTCAAGCTGTGTGCCTGCCAAGTGAAACTAACAGTCTTAAAGATCAGTATCAGTATCAAAGATTATGGTGAAATTATGGTTCACTGAGTGCACCATAAAAGCTGAAATTAACATTAGAACTACATTTTTATATGTCAGGGTTTATATACATGCCACTACTTACTAAATGAGAGAAATTTACCCTGAACCAATTCATGCATAGTTTTGTCACACAAGGGTTATTCATCCCCAGAATAAAAGCAAAACACTGCTCACCATTTTAAGGTTTAATGTGCCACTGGCTGTTACATTTAATCTCATCTGACAATAATTTATGTAGACATGAGACTCTACTTACCTACTTGTAAATAGAGTGTGTGTGTGTGTGCGTGTGTACGTGTGTCTCTGTGTGTGTGTGTGTGTGTGTGTGTGTGTGTGTGTGTGTGTGTGTGTGTGTGTCTGTCTGTTTGTGTGCATGTAGGTGTGTGTGCATGTAGGTGTGTGTGCTCACGTAGGTGTCACATGGATATGACTAATAGATTAAAACTGTGTCACACCCTCATAGCAGACAGCAATTATTAGACTGAATGACATCCACAACATTGTTTTCATATTTTCACTAAACCCCTAATTAACAGTTGGCATTTAGCAAAGCAATTCCTTTTACTATTAAAATGATTAATTTATTCTACTCAACTGCGAGTATAGGTCTTTTAGTCAGACTATAGAAGGTCAGCAAGGTATGCACGAAAATTAATCTGCAGATAAACATAAATGTGAAGTCTGTGAGAATACAATTTACCTACTAGAAATGATGAGCACAGTCATAAAAGTCTCTTTTTACTGAAAGAAAACCACAAGTCTGAAGATTTTCTTCCAGCCCTGTAGTCACATCATTTAACTAACCGTAAAGCTTCATTTGTTGATGCAATTCAGTGAGAAACAGTATTAGTGCACCTAATTAGTTTTCCCCACTGGAAAACTAATTAGGCCAGTCCCCAAGCAAAATACAGGCTGGGTTATAATTGTTTTGTTTTTTTTCTGGCCTGTTGTTAATTTTCACCCTAACTGTCTGCTTTTAAGAGCAAGTCGGTGGCTCCACCCTGAAAACTTCAAGTTCCAGAAGCTCCTCTTTTATTGTTATTGGTTCAGCTGCGGTTCAGGACAAAAAGCCCATTGTTGTCAGTTTGCCACAAATATTGTGTAATGTTCTTTTGCAATTCAGATGGTGGCAGTGAAGGAAAATAAAACATTTGGTAACCACATGCTTATTGTACAGTGCTTTTGATTTTGATTCACAAATAAACAAACTTTACCTGGATTACTGGATTTTAAATCAACTATTACTGGCAACACTGAATTAACTGAAGCCTAGAGTCTAGCATAGCTCCTGGCTTGTGGCAGTTTCTCTGAGCATTCTCTGTCTTTGGGATTATTCATTATTCATTCATGAGCAGCGAGACTTGCTTCTCTACACAGCTGATGTTTTTCTTTCTTTGGTATTGCATTAATACACACCTGAATACTCCAAACCAGTAAAACCCACAAATTACTCTCTTAATAGAGGTAGTCACACTTACTTATTATCAGTTAATCAAGTGCATTTGATAACGTGATGGTTATGGCTGCCACTTACTCTTTTAATTCCATGAGACTGGACTTAGTTTTTCACACAATGCTTCTGCATTTTTGCTTAGCCTTTCTTAAATAAATAATGCCTCTTTACATGCCTTTTTAAAGCTAATTTTAAGACCTGCTAATGATCAGGATAAATAAAGCTTTAGAATATGAAGAGGGTGTACTTGATATTTACCATGACTGTAAATGCTTCTTCGTCATCATCATCACCTTTATTTATAAAGCACTTTAAAACAACCACAGCTGGCACAAAGTGCTGTACGTTGGAAATGTAAAATAAAATTACATGAGATATAAATAAAAACCAAATAAAAGAAAAGTAAAATAATTAATTAAATAACTACTTCAATTAAAAGAGAAACCAAGTCTCACTGAGATTAAATGCCAAAGAATAAAAGTGGGTGAAAGACGTGATTTAAAAGTGGACAGTGAAGGGGCCTCTCTAACGTGCAAGGTGAGATTATTCCATAATTTAGGAGCCACGATAGAGAAGGCCCTGTCCCCTCTGAGTTTCCTCCTGGATCTCGGTACCTCCAGGAGCAGCTGGTCAGCTGACCTGAGAGACCAACAGGGTGTGTGGGGATGAAGAAGCTCAGAGAGGTAAGGCGGGGCAAGACTGTGAAGGCATTTAAAAACAAACATGAGAATTTTAAAATGAACTCTAGAAGACACATTCTTCTTCTTAATCTTCTTAATCAATAAATTGGCTCTACAAAGAAAACAGAGTTTTCAAAGACTTTTCTACTTCACCTTTTTAAAGGTATAAAAGGGATTGCATACAACAGCTCATTGTTTTTCCTTAAGGCGATTCCCAAGGCTAATACTCTTCCTTGTTATTGTTGGCTGTAGTGGAAGGCGTCACTGACACCTAGTGGAGGTTTCTGTCTAATTAGCCACATTTTGGACTATTTCGTGG
This sequence comes from Perissodus microlepis, assembly GCF_051167445.1. Classification (NCBI taxonomy): domain Eukaryota; kingdom Metazoa; phylum Chordata; class Actinopteri; order Cichliformes; family Cichlidae; genus Perissodus; species Perissodus microlepis. The sequence goes on from NC_140463.1 coordinate 35,449,167, forward strand.
AAAATCCTGGCTGTTTAGGTTTCTGCTTTTACACGGTAACCTGGTCTGCACCTTGCCACTACAAACTTCCAGTAAATAACAAGTGCACATACACAGATTTTTTAAAACCAATTTTATTTTACACTTTCTTTAAAATGCGGTTTCAACATCAGCTGCATCAGAATGAAAAACCTACAGTACCTGCAGGGCTGGGCGTCATAAGACTTTAGGTGGCTCCACACTAAAAATTCCTTTTGATTTCATCAGTTGTGCTTACCTAAGAAAACTAACTACCAAACAATGTAAATAAAAGCTTTAATTACATAAAGGCCTGAACAAACAAGCTGAAAGCCCTTTTGTCCTGTTAATACTAAGCAGCCTTTGTTAAAAGGTCATATGCAGGGATGAATCAGCAGCAAGAGACTTGCACCGGCTGCTGTTTATATAGTTATTTAGTCAGCTTTTGTCACTTTATTTATACAATATAAAACCATACACAAGATTTGTGTTTATAAGAACTAGCAGGGACTGTTCCAGTAAACAATCATTAAGCTAAAGGACATTGATAACATAGTTTTAAAGCTCTTACTAATCTATTTTAAGTAATAGTTTACATATTGAGCTTAAAGCAGCAAGTAAAACTCTTGAACCAGAACCAGTTATTGCAACCTAACACCACAACAAGTGGCTGAAATAGGAAGGATGCTGCAAGCTTTGCAATCACAAACTAAAGCCTCACCCACAATAATTTCACCTTTGGAGCCACGGGAGAATCTCGCCCTGTGTCCTCTACCACCCACTGAAGCTGAGCAACAGGAACAACCTCTTTCTTTCCCTGAAGTGTTCCAGAGTGAGCTGAATGAAGCCGGTGTGTTTTAACCCAGTGCTTGTTTAGTTTTTAAACAGCTCTCTCATACATATTTGTCAGATCATGCCAAGATAGCACATATTGTCAACCTACTTCGGGGCAGAGCTTTAAAACTGGTTCAAAATAAATAAATGATAAATAGAAATTGTAGTTTGACTTGTGCTGATTTCATTAACAAGTTTAAAAATGTTTTTGATAAAGGATCCCATCCTGATGCTGATGCTCACAGCATTTTAGTCTCCTACAGGGAAGAAGTGTTGGTGATTATTCCATTGACTTTGGGATGGATGGATTTTGTCACTGGGCTGTTACCCTACTTAGTTAATACACAGTGCTAACCATTATTAATTATTTCACTGAGGCTATCCACTTCATTGTTTTATCCAAATTATGCACTGGAGATCAGGAGACTGCGCAAACCCATAATCAACCAATGGCCTTCATCTCCATAGGATTCAGTAAAGGCTTCAATCAATCAATCAATGATGCACCAGGACAAACTCAGCAGTGTGTGAGGAAGATGAGGAGGAAGAGCCAGCACCAGCTGAGAGATGAGGAGAATAGACAGACTGTTCCCTCTTTGTGAAGGACTGTTAGAAAAGTAAAATAAGTGATTATCTGTCCTGAATCAGTCTTATTAGGTAATCTTAAAATAATTTTATCATTAGTGTTTTTAGTGTGGGAGAAACTATTCAGGCACTTCAAGTAAAAAGTTATATATTCAGAAATTAAATGATGTAAGAAAATAAATGTCCATAATTTTTTTTCAGTTATATGAAGCATGTTGTACTTTGGATTTGTAGTACCGCTGTGTTTGTTGTATGTTATTGCTGTAGATGTTTATGTGCTTTATATATTTTGAGGTAAGTTCTTCTACATTCTTACATCATATGTTATAAGAATATTATAATATATTATATATTATGTGTTTGTATCATTTCTGCCCAGTTTGACCCATGTAGCAAAAGTCGGCCTGTTCTATGTAACTTAAAACAGTTATGATTAGGGCTGGGTATCATCACTGATTTCTATAATCAATTCAATTCCAATTCACAAAGTCCCAATTCGATTCGATTCAATTTGAATCGGGGAAATTTCAGGAATATTATAATTCTGATCATTTATCAGTACTGACAGTTGTGAGACTTCATCAGAGGTGGGAGCATCACAGCAGGTACCTTTGTCTCAAAGTGACTGAGGATAAAACACCGAAAAACATGAAGGAGATTTTCCTGGCCTGGCTTTTTATAGCAGATAACCCCCTTAATATTCTGCAGTAGATCAAAAACGGAAGAAAACCATGAATCAACATATGAACATTATCTGATACTGCTGAAGTGAAGCAGAGCAATCTTACAGAGGTTTTATTAGAGACACAGCTAAGCATTTTGCAATTTGGTATAATTTTAAAAAGTTTAAATTTCATCGGTATTGAACAGCAGAAGTGAGGCTTTCTTGTCGCAGGTAATTTTTGAAAAAAGAAAAAAAGAAAAAAACAGCGGCAGACAGCACTGTACACAACGGTAGACTGGTGGGTATTAAGCAAGCAAATAATGCAGAAAACAGAGATTTGAGATGGGAAACTGTTCTTGAAGTACAATGGGAGAGAGAGAGAGCTGTGCAGGAAGTGTGATTTTATCGTGGTACACAACACTCAAAAAAGTGAAATTGCGTGGTTGTTACATTTACAAGAGCCTAACTTGTAATTTGAACAAAATAATTTTATGTTTTTGTGGTAAACGTAATTATATCATGTAGGATCTACAAGAAATGGAACAATTTAATTTATTCTTGTTGAGATGATGTGATAATATCTAGCAAGAGTGGTGAGTTGCCTGGACTCGCAATATCACAAGAAAATAGAGGTTTCAAACCACAGGAGAATCACTGGGGTTATAAGTGGTGATGGGATTTCCAGCTCTTTTTAGAGATCCGGCTCTTTCGGCTCGGCTCACTAAAAAGAGCCGGCTCTTTCGGCTCCGAACCGGCTCTTCAGGTTGTTTTGTTGCTTTAATTAATTTATCATTAACAATAATATAAAATTATGCAGAAAAGGAATTACTAATGTAAAAAAAGTGGTTTTATTTATATATGTTTATATATGGCCCCTAGAGACAAAGCACGTACAAACTCTAAAGCACAGGTGTCGAACTCCAGGCCTCGAGGGCCGGTGTCCTGCAGGTTTTAGATGTGTCCTTGATCCAACACAGTTTATTTAAATGGCTAAATGACCATCTCAACATGTCTTGAAGTTCTCCAGATTCCTGGTAATGAACTAATCATTTGATTCAGGTGTGTTGACCCAGGGTGAGATCTAAAACCTGCAGGACAGCGGCCCTCGAGGCCTGGAGTTCGACACCCCTGCTCTAAAGCATATACAAACTCCAAAAAGCACGTACAAACTCCAAAACACATTTCAAGCGTTAACTGAACTTCCAAAACAGAGCTACCCAGATCACTTAAATTACACAATTGAAAGCATGTGTGTATTGTTTGTGTATTTATAGACAAGCACTCATATTTATTCAAATAATTTAAAAAAAAAGTTCATTTACCTGTTACTACCACACACCAAATCCGGTTGTTGATACTTCCTGGCTTGTGTAGCCACTAGGTAACAAAAGCTCAACACTGCGCCTAGCATCCTGGAGCATTTCTGTTGTCTTTTGTATGTGATTCTGAGTTTTTACGTGTTTTGGAGTTTGTACATGCTTCGGGGTTTGTAAGTGCGTCTGACTTTTTACGCGTTTTGGAGTTTTTACACGTTTTGGAGTTTGTACATGCTTAGGAGTTTGTACATGTTTTGGAGTTTGTACGTGCTTTGTCTCTAAGGGCCACCATAAATATACTTTATTTATTCACTCCACATAAAATGTAATAAATAAATCATATAATACAAAAAACAACTATTTACATTTTAAACTTTTAACTATTTAAATTTTCATGTGGGGATAGGTTAATTGGATAATCCAAATTGCCCATAGGTGTGAATGTGAGTGCGAATGGTTGTCTGTCCCTTTGTTTTAGCCCTGCGACAGACTGGCGACCTGTCCAGGGTGTACCCCGCCTCTCGCCCTATGACAGCTGGGATAGGCTCCAGCGCCCCCCGCGACCCTGAAAAGGATAAGCGGAAGCGAATGGATGGATGGATGAAAATTTTCAGCTTTTTCCTTTTAAACAAATTTAACGTGAAACAACACAAAACACTGCAAACCACAACACAATTAAATATAAATTAAAATATTAAAACAAAAAGAAGATGCACATTCTCTGTCATATGGGCCTGCATGATTTCTGAATCCTTTATCATCTGCAACTGAAAATAGTGGATGATTACTATACCTTTCTAATGTGACGTTGTTGTCCCTCACTCTTTTTCTCTCTGGCTCTGTTCCTGTGCTACTGCGAGTATAACTAACGCCCCTCCCCCCTCTGCCCAGCGCAAAGTACAGGCCGCGTGTGCGGAGTTTAGCGGAAAAAAGGGCGAGAGAGAGAGGGTGAGAGAAAGAAAAAAAAAAACCTCACGGCTCCCAATAAGGAGCCGGCTCGCGTCGTTCACTTCAAAGAGTCGGCTCTAAGAGCCATTTCGTTCGCGAACGACCCATCACTAGTTAGAAGAGGCGAAAAAGCATACACACCATGTGCACGCTATTGCACAAGGACAAAAATATAAAAATAATCAAGCCTCGTAATCACAGCTTTCCTACTCTTTTTTAAGTATGGATTGACAGCTATGTGGTGCAGTGGTTTGCACTGTTGTCACACAGCAAGAAGGAACTTGAGGGGTTTGACTCCATCAACTAGCCGAGGCCTTTCTCTGTGGAGTTTGCATGTTCTCCCGGTGGTTGCATGAGTTCTCTGGCTTCCTCCCACCATCTAAAGACATGCTTTTAGCGTGGTTAGGTTAACTGGTGATTCTAAATTACCCATAATTGTGAATGTGAGTGCCTCTCTGCATTAGCCCTGTGCAGTGATGGGAATAACAGCGTTACAAGTAATGGCGTTACTTTTTTCAGTAACAAATAATCTAACTAATTACTATTTCTATCGTTACAATGCAGTTACCGTTACTAACAACAAAATGCGGTAAGGTCGCGTTACTATTTTTCAACAAACAGACGGTTGAAGCTGTCATCAGTTTACCGCATCTTGTATCAGTTGCATGGAAGTAGCTGTAAGTAATCTGGGGGCTACAGCTTTAAGCAGGTGCGTGGGCTCCCGTGGGCGGCAATCACTTTCTGGCAAACAATCACTTTTTGGCACAACACCTGAAGCTAAGCGTGCAAAACAATCGCATGAGTGATGCTTTTTATGATGTAAATGTATCTAAAACAGGTAGTAATGCATGTAAAACCCAAAATCAAAGTTAGGTTGCACTTTAAAGATATTTGTCTGATTTAGCAATTTAAATATTGGTGGAAACCCTGTTTATCAATAAACAATGTTCAGTTCATTATGATGATCCCTCATTATTGAATTGACATTTAGTATAGACAAGTGAACACACACATGTAAATTATATGCATTAACAGATCATTACAAGAGTGACATTAAAAGCAGTCATACTATGTAAGTAAGTAGTAAGTAAGTAAAGTTTATTTATTAAGCGCTTTTCACAGACAGGCAGTCACAAAGCGCTGTACACAAATATTAAAATAAACAATACAATCAATAGACATTATACACAATGTAAAAGATCAAATGTAAAGAATGTAAAGAATATAAAATACGTAGATCAGCAAAAGGCTTGTTTGAACATAAAAGTTTTTAACTGCTTTTTAAAACAATCCACAGAGTCAAGCAAACGCAATTGTAGTGGTAAACCATTCCACAGCCTTGGTGCAACAGACTGAAAGGCTCTGTCCCCTTTTGTCTTCATTCGTGTACGGGGAACAACCAACAGACTCTGAGTCTGTGAGCGGAGATGACGAGCAGCAGTGTATTTTATTTTTATTTTATTTTATTTTTTTAAGAAGCTTGGATAAATATTCTGGGGCCTGGCCATTTAGTGCTCTGTATGTTAAAACAAGAATTTTAAAGCGAATTCTAAACTCTATTGGAAGCCAATGTAAAGAATATAAGACGGGAGTAATGTGGGCACGCTTGGTAGAACGAGTTTGTCTGGCTGCTGCGTTTTGTATTGCCTGGAGGCGAGAGAGAGATATCCAAGCTAGTAAACAGGGATTTACAGTAATCTAAGCGTGATGACACAAATGCATGAATGAGTTTTTCCAGTTCAGCTGAACAGACCACATGTCGCAGTATAAAGATGTTTCTTAAATGATAGAAACAGGAACGACACAAAGATTTTACATGGGAGTCAAGGCCCAGAGAGGAGTCAAATATCACTATGCTATGATAACAACTTGTCAGACGTGAATTTACAAAGATAAGACCTCCATTGCTTTGGTGATTATTTTACTATGAAGTGAGGAGCAGGAAATTTCATTTTTGTGTGCCGTAAGAGTCATCCCATGGTAGCTTTTAATACATCAGTTGGGGGAAAACTCTCCAGTAATTTTAATATACTGTAACTAAGCATTTATGGTGAAAATAACGACATTTTTGAATGCTGTCTAATTAAAATCATCTTTTGGTTCATCAAATGAGAGAAGGACTTTTATTAGTTAGAGTAACAACTGTCTGTTTCATAAGCATCACAGTTTACATTTTCCAAAACAAAGACGAACTGCACTTAAACATAGGTAATGGTAATTTTAAAATACAGGAATAAAAGACAGAAATGCCCCCCAGATATACCACTGTGTCTGTTAATGCAAGGCTAGATTTTCATGATGTTTCACGCAACAGTTAAGCCATTCAAGGATGCTGCATTTTTGATAACAATGGAATAAATGTAATTGTTTTCCTGCGCTTGTATTTCAAATGTAAATTAGCTATTGATGGTTTGCAAATAGCCATGTCAACAACATGAGGCAGGAAGCAGTGTAGAGACTTGTCTTGTGGCTCAATCCTCCTGAAGCTGGAAATGAAGAGAAAAAGCAATGAGAAAATCTTAGCTGATTTAGCTGATTAGCTTTAAATGTAGCACTTATCATTTCAATTAGTCTATCTTACATGTGTTTCCAGATATACGTGCTTCAATAGTTGTTGTCGTTCTCACAGTGATTGTTGTTTCTGCAGTAGCTGCTGAACAAGGAAGTCTTGCACTTCCCACTATTGTTGTTGTAGATGTGTATGACACCATGGTGGTTGCTGTAGGAGCCTGTGCCATAGTAGCCACAAAAGTTGCTGGTTCAAGTACTGTTGTTTCTGAAGTATTAGTTGTAGCAGGTTTCACGATCACTGCAGTTGTTGTTTGAATAGTTGTTTCTGTTGTCGTGGAAATGATGGTCGTAGTTGTCACAGTTAATGATGCTGGTTTTGAAGGGGTAGCAGTTGGTGTCATAGTGCAATTAGGAGTTGGTGTAGCAGGTGTAACATTGACTGGAACAATAAAATATTTATCAAAAATAGATTAATATATATCTGTGTACAACCTAAACTATTATCTTTATCCTTCATGAATGTCAAAATAACCATTGGTTACATTTTCAAATACTCACCAGAAGTTACTGATATTGTGTCAGGAACTATGGCAATACTGAAATTGCTGCTGGAACTGTTAATAGCCTGTTTCAAAGTTTGAACAATAGTAGTATTATTTGGGACTTGTGCATTGGGCGCTGTTTGATTGAACACAAGCTCCACCTCTGTCTCAATTCTATCCACTCGTGTTTGGACTCTAACAAGACTGTGCCATGAAAGAAAGTGAGTCAGATGTTAGATAATGATTGCAGATTATTGAACAGTTTAACTATGGTGCATGGCACTTTTAACATCCAAAAGTAAATTAAAATAATAATTTAGAGGAAAGTAACTTAATCACTGTTAAAAAATATGTTTTACCTGAACCGAATGACAATGGCACGGATGAAGAAAATAAATTTTGATTTGTAGATTTTATCACACTGCAAAAAATTAACACAAAAAGAAAATTTAAACATGGTGAAACAACTTCAAAATTACATTGTCTAAAAATGCCTATTCAAATGAAATAAAATGTATGATTTCAGATTTGTTCTCCAGATAAAGTGTCAGTCATTAAAAGATATATTAAGTTGAAATATTACTCACCGTCTCTTCAACTCGTCTTTTGCGATCTTGATATACACTGCTGGTGGGGTCTGTGAGTTCAGGTACATATGGTTCAAGGAACTGTAGAAACAGAAAAACTTGGACAGGTGCAGTCGGAGCTTTTGTAATTGTGATAGTGGTTGGAGCTGCTGTGGTTGTTGTTGCAGCAGATGTAGTAGTTGTTGGAGTAGATGTAGTAGTTGTTGCAGCAGATGTAGCAGTTGTTGGAGTAGCTGTAGTAGTTGTTGCAGCAGATGTAGTAGTTGTTGGAGTAGCTGTGGTCGTTGATGTTGTTGTGTTTGTTGTTGGGATCACTGTGGTAGATTTAAAATGAGGACAAAATGGACATAAAACATTTAACTAAGTCCCTCTAAAAACTTTGAGACTTTTTGATCAAACATCACGAAATGTTACTCACATGTGCCACTGACAGTGATGGAGGCCCTTTCGATGTCAAAGCCTGTCACGTTTGAGGCTGTACTGATCAAAACATTTCTAATTTCAGTGTAATTTGGAGCAGATGACTTTACAAACTTAAGTTCTATGATGTTGATGACTGATCCCTGCCTGTAAATGCAGACACAAAAATGATAGTTTTGAATATTTAGGGCGTTAGGTCAGTGCTCTTAACAGTATATGTCAAAATACTGAAATTACCTGAAGCTCACAACGGCCAAGGAGAAAAAGGAAGAAGGGAACGAGTTTTTGTAAGCAGGTTCAATCTGCAGACACAAAGCAGATTTTCTTAAAATCACATTTATCTGTTTGTGTACGTGATGTATATTATATGTTAAAATACATTAACAGAAGATTATTTAAAGGAAAAAGCTGAGGTCTTGACCCCTACAGAGAGTAGCTCTGGTAGATCACAGAGCTAACACAGACAGAGACTGACAACCATTCACGCTCATATTCACAAATGTCATGGCAAATTTTGTAATGTGTGTAGAATTTTGAGGTGAAAATGAATATAATCCATTTTGGAATAAGGCCATAAAATGACAAATAAAATGGAACAAGTCAAGTGCTGTGAATCATTTCAAGATGCACAGTATGGGCAATTAAGAATCACCAGTTAATCTAATTGCACTAACATGTCGTTCTGTGGGAGGATGCCAGAGCACCTGGAGAAAACTCATGTTAAAATGGAGAAAACATGCAATTTCCACACAGAAAGACCCAAGATTCAAACTCAGGACCTTTTTGCCGTGAAATAACAGTGCTTACCACCAAGCTACCATTTTAAATTTAAGTAGTTAAATTACTGCGTGCAGTTTTGCAGTGATTCTTCCTTATTCAGTGAGATAAATTTAGTGTGTTTGGTGGAATAAGTGCTATAAACTCAGATTCAATGCATGAGGTGAAGATGCGAAAGACAGTAGACAGGTGAGTGAAAGAGAATCTGTATCTGGATTCATTAAACTTCATCACTGAAAATCTTTGTTCAAATATGAAGACATATTCAGTGAGAACAAGCCTTAAGGCCACTCTTAACAAAGTTTAAGAGCTTGTCTCCTTTGAGAGAAGAAAAAAAATCCAGCAATAATACTGCAAGTAAAACAGACTGTAGGTAAATGAGCTAAACACCACTGGATGAATTATCCATCCCTGAATGCGTAAAGCTTGGCAAAAAGGTTTTCCAAGTTTTATAACCTTGGTAGCAAAAGTTCTCCTCTTGACTTGTTCCTGCTCTTAATCAGTCAAATTCTTGTACTTGTCTGAGTATTTAGGGTTTAAAAAAAATGTAAACTATATTCTTTAAACAGAATTCTTTCTGCTTTCTATTAGATAAGAACACGACTTTGCCTTCAACGTCAATGACAAATGCTTAGAAGTCCAACTAATCCACATTCTGCATTGTTCTTCCTTTAGTGAACCCTCATGAATTAGGGAATTTTGTTCAGTGTGAGCTGACAGTGAGAGCTGTGTTTGAAGTACTTAAAACACGTTTCTGCTGGAGCTGTATGTGCCTTTAAAAAATGCATTGAACAATCAGTTCAAAAGCATATTGAAGTACTTTTAGCACCATATAGTGGTCTGATGCCTTGCATCAATTTGTCATGTAGCTGTAGTTTGAAATTATCATTCATTCATTCAGGACAGTTGTCCTGGCACTTAGTTGTCATGGGAATTTTTGCATGTTTTCCTAAGACTTTGCACTTATTCTATATAAATTAAGTTATAATTTTTTACCACCTTCATGTGAAAAAAATGAGAAGAAATTTGTATTTGAATATTTGCATTACCTTAATGATCAGATAAACTCTTGTACACTAACCTTACAGATTCTTGAGGAAAAGAAAGACTTACCTGCACCTTTATTGATGAAGATCGAGTTTGAAAAACTTCAGATGATGAATTCAACAAGTCTGCTGTAAAATTGCTTTGAATGGATCTGAAAACAACATATCTAATTGTCAGAGGTCCGGTGGTTGTGGCTGCAGATGTGGTTGTTTTTCCTGTTGTTGTGTTAGTTAGAGCAGGTGTGGGACTACTTAGAGAGGTTGTTGGAGGTGCTGTGGTATTTGTTGGAACTGCTGTGGTAGTTGTTGGAGCAGATGTTGTTGTGGGTACTACTGTAGTAGTTGTAGCTGTGGTGGTAGTTGTGGGAGCAGATATTGTTGTGGGCACTACTGTGGTAGTTGTAGCTGTGGCGGTAGTTGTGGGAGCGGATGTTGTTGTTGGAGCTGCTGTGGTAGTTGTTGGAGCAGATGTTGTTGTGGGCACTACTGTGGTAGTTGTAGCTGTGGTGGTAGTTGTGGGAGCGGATGTTGTTGTTGGAGCTGCTGTGGTAGTTGTTGGAGCAGGTGTTGTTGTGGGCACTACTGTGGTAGTTGTAGCTGTGGTGGTAGTTGTGGAAGGAGATGTTGTTGTTGGAGCTGCTGTGGTAGTTGTGGGAGCAGATGTTGTTGTGGGCACTACTGTGGTAGTTGTAGCTGTGGCGGTAGTTGTGGGAGCGGATGTTGTTGTTGGAGCTGCTGTGGTAGTTGTTGGAGCAGATGTTGTTGTGGGCACTACTGTGGTAGTTGTAGCTGTGGTGGTAGTTGTGGGAGCGGATGTTGTTGTTGGAGCTGCTGTGGTAGTTGTTGGAGCAGATGTTGTTGTGGGCACTACTGTGGTAGTTGTAGCTGTGGTGGTAGTTGTGGGAGCAGATGTTGTTGTTGGAGCTTCTGTGGTTGTGGTTGCAGCTCCTGTAATTGTCATTGGAGTAAAAATGGACATTGTTCCTGTATAGGTGTTAGATGTAAATGATCAGAAAAATCACAGGAATATCACAGGAATGATTGTTGCTATGTTTGTATATGCCGCCATCTTACCCATTAAAATCAAGAACATAGATATAAACCATTTAACAATCATTCTGCTTTCCATTTAACCTGTAAAATTAAACAGTACATTTATTCACCATGTAAAAACAATTCAACACATCAAATTTTAATCTATAACTCACATAATGCATTTATTTAAATAAAATAAATACTAATAAACTGGCTGCTCGTTTATTCTCAGGAGATCACATAAAATCCTTTTAACATGAAATTCTCAATCACAAAAACGAAGAACATGTCCTTTTCATTAAACTTTCATGCTGGATTGCACAAATATGACAAGTTGTATCATAGAAACATCAATATCAGTTGATAATCTCATGCAAAGAGAGCAAAATTTGGGAGTTTCTAGATTGCGGCCTAACTCTAAATCAGTAATTTTCTTAAATATGTGCTTATTTTTAATTTCCAAGACCATCGTCATTGTCGGTAGAAATAATAAGAAATTTACTTACCTGAAATGAGAATATATATTGAAAAGGTACTGATTCTCATCTGATGTTTATCTATGATATGTCTATATTGCAACCCTTTTACCTTATGCAACAGTCCACATGGATATGTTGAATCGAAAAGCTGAAGGACCTTAATGAAGAACAAATATACTGCCTGTCAATATATATTGGCTTTGTCCATTATCATACACCCTTCTTTTGTTCTATGAGTCAGTGGTGAACTTTGCATCACAAAAGAACTTCTTTGTTAGTGATAATAAATATAAATAATTCTAACCTTGAGCTGTTATTCAAAGTAGTTATTTGTAAGTCATGCAAATCTATTTAAATACTGAATCCATTTCGGGTCAACAGGTAGTGAAGCTTGCTAAAATTCAATTTCAATGTTGGATTAAGTTTCAAGGAAGTTTGTTTCAATGAGCAATTTTAAAATACTGTGCAATTTACATCATCTTTCGTTCATCAAATAACAAAAAGGACTGTAATATGTTAGAACTACAACTAACTGCTTCACCAGCATCACAATTTACATTTTACATTTTCAAAACAAAGGCAAACTGCATTGAACAATGTTTAATAGTAATATAAGCAGATGAACTTGTAATATTCATATAAGGAGCAGATATACGTGCTTCAATAGTTGTTGTCGTTCTCACAGTGATTGTTGTTTCTGCACTAGCTGCTGAAGAAGGAAGTGTTGCATTTTCCACTATTGTTGTTGTAGGTGTGTATAACATCATGGTGGTTGCTGTAGAAGCTTGTGCCATAGTAGTCACAAAATTTGCCGGTTCAAGTACAGTTGTTGCTGAAGTATTAGTTGTAGCAGCAGGTGTCACAGTTACTGCAGTTGTTGTTTGAATAGTTGTTTCTGTTGTCATTGTATTGGCGGTCATAGCTGTCACAGTTATTGTTGCTGGTTTTGAAGGGGCAGCAGTTGTTGTCGTAGTGCAATTGGCAGTTGGTGTCAGTGACGTTGTTGTGACAGTGACTGGAACTAAAAAATATTTTTCAAAAATGGATTAACATATATATTTGTGTACAGATAATGTTTTATTAGCTAATAATGTCTTGAACTACTAGAAACTACCACAACTTTGTTACTGTCAAATACATCGCTAACACTTACAAATGGTGGAGTCGTCAATTGTCATCTTAGAGTAAAGGTGTATGTGTGTGCACCTGAAAATGACGGTGGAAAGCCACAATAACCACACAATAACCACAAGAAGCTCCCCAGAAGCCAGGGGTAGACAGAGATGTATCCAGGACAACTGGGCCATTGGCAGCCCCCAAGAGTACTGAGGACCTAAGGCCAAACATCACGGCGATATCAATGGTAAACCTTATGATTTTGTTCATTCGTGGAGACTTAAGAAAACCACTTAAGAATGAGGTCAGTAGGCTTTGATCTGGTAGGAGCCATAAAGATTCAAAGTGATCCAAAGATCCAAAGTGCCATCCATCCATTTTTTGCCAGTTATCAGTGTTCGGGTGGCAGGACTAGCAGTCTGAGAAGAAAAGCTCAGATTTCCCTCACCCCAGCAACCTCTTCCAGCTTATCTGGGGTGGGGGGGGACCCAAAGATGTTCCTGTGAGTCCTGAATCTGCCTGGTGCCTTCTCTTGGTAGGACGTCCCCAGAAGACCTCACCTAGGAGGCATCCTAATCAGATGCCTGAACCACCTCATACGGCTCCTTTTGATGAGAGGAACAACCTCTCTAGTCTTAGGCCTTTTCGAATGGCCTAGGTCTTCACCACATCTCTAAGGGAGAGCCCAGCCATTAAAAGAAAGGAACTAATTTCTGCCACTTGTTTTTCCAATCTCATTCTTTTGGTCACCACCCAGCGCTCATCAGTATAGATGAAGGTAGGAACAGAGACTGACCACTAAATCATCAGCATCACTTTTACATTCAGCTCTCTTTTCACCACAATAGATCAGTAGATCCAGAGTGATTCCATTCAATACAATTTTAATTCAAGTTTAAAGGAGCTTCATGTTGTAAGGCAGACCCTACAGTAATACAGCGAAAATTCCAACAATCAAACCCCCTGTGAGCAAGGTCTTGGTTAGAGTGGGAAGCAAAAACCCTCTTTTAACAGGAAGAAACCTCCTCTACCATGACCAGTTGGGTGTGAGGGGAGTGACACAGAACAAAGACACACTGTGGTACAGAGCCAGAGGCTAATAATAACTAATGCAAAGAAATTAGATGCAAAGAGCTGTATAAATACATACCAAGTAAAAGAAGGAAAGTGCATCATGGGAAACCCAGCAGCCTAGGCCTATAGCATTGTAAATAATGGAAGGGTCCCCTGATCCAGCTGTAACGATGTGCTTTATCAAAAAGGAAAGTTTTAAGCCCAACCTTAAAAGTAGAGGGTGTCTCTCTCCCTCACTCTCTCTAATCCAAACTTGGGGTTAGTGCCACAGAAGAGAGGCCGGGCTCTGCCTTCCATTCTAATTTTAAATAACTTACCACAAGTAAGCCAGCAGTCTGAGAGTGCTCTAATGGAGTGATATGGTACTATGAGGACTTTAAGATAATATAGCGAGCGATTATTTAAGATGTATGTGAGGAAAAAGAATTTTAAATTCATGTCTGGATTTAGCAACGACCCAGTGAAAGAAGCCAGAATCAGTGAAATATGCTCTCTCTTTCTAGTCACTGTCAGTAGTCTCAATGCAGCATTTTGGACCAACTGAAGGTTTTTCAGGGAATCTTTTGAGTTATTCCCGTGCATGCTGTGTCCTGCATTTGGGTCTAATCCTGCCTGCCACAGCACCTCACATGACACAGGGATTTGCTCAAGTTTATTCTCTGGTGTTAAGTTTGTGGTGTTCCAGTAATTTATTTACTATTTTAGTTTGTTATTTATTCCCCTAATGAGTTCTCAGTGGGACTGAAGGATAATTAGAGTAATGAAACACAGTTTAGTCAGGGCCTTGTCTTTGTGCTATGTGTTTATGAAGGTGTCTGTTTGTTACCTTCGTGTGTTCCCATGCCATTGGGGTTCCTTGTTGTTTTTGCCTCAAGGACTTCATACTGCTGGTACTACTTTTCTCCCACCATTAAAAAGTACACTTTAAGTTTATCTGCATGTTTAATTTTTAAATCATATTGATCTCTTCAGTGGTCTTTCATGCCATTTCTTGACTTTTCTTTAGTTTGATCATGATTTAGATGTCCCATTTTTCTCTTAACGTGCCCTCTGTTCTCAGTTGCTAATCTTCCCTTTTTTGCTTTTTTACAACATACTTCATTGTACCTCTGCAGTTCACTTGATATCATGAGTGGTCTTCTTGCTCCATCCAAAAAAAGATAGCCTTGTCTTTGAGCTTGTTTTTGCTCTACAGTTGCCCTTAACTAAGCGATTTAAGGCAATTAATAGAAGGTCCTGAAGTCAATAATCAATAGTAATCTACAAAGCAGCATTACATGTCTGAATACTTTTGGGTGTATGTTTTATCTTTATCATCCTGAACAACACTGACAGTACTGAGTAGAGCTGATCGTTAAAAAAAACAACTACTACTTTAAATAAAGAGAAACAGAGCTCAATTCTCTGTATAAATCTTCAATTTGTTCAATGCAAGCAGTTTCAGTATATCATGACAGTTTTTTTCTTTAGAAGGAAAAAGGAGTTATTACATTGATACATTTTGGGGGGTTTTTATTCCTAATTTGCGTAACCTACTTGTATTTTTTATTATTACTATGCTGTATTATAATTATACAAAATAAATGCAAACTTGCACACACTATCAATAAATTTAAACATATGAAACATGATTGGGTAATCATACAGGGCGTTATTCACATAGCTTATGTTTCAGGAATGCCACAGTCAGTCAAACTGTCCATTTGATGGAGGAGCAGTGCGGTGACGAGGAGTGTGGCGATTACATATCACAAATTCTTCTCTCGATTTCATATGGTATTACTCATTAATGACACACGTTACACACATTACCCTTTCAGTGGATAAAGTTATTCCCATCATAGATGGGATTCCATCTCCTACTTAAATATGCAATCATGATGAAGTAGATGCATTTTTAAAAATATGCTTCATTATTATTGTGTGTGTTACCCAATTTAGTATCTAATTCTTGTGAAGCCATTCTTTACACTTTACCAGAAGGTCCTCTTGGATTTTCAATGTGAACAACGTCCCTTTTTCATAGCCAATCACAGCAGACATTTCCAAAAGGAATTCCACAAGAGCATCAGCGCAGATGCTATTGCTGGCCTGACATGAGCCATGACAGCAGCACCATACAGGATGCAGTGAGTAGACTGCTCTTGTGGATCACTCCACTATTTACCTCTGTAAATGGGAAGGGAGAGAAAAGTCTTTAACAAATGGTTCTAAGATATTGCAATTCCTTTTTAATATGATTGCATTAAAAATTGCTTACTTGTGCCATTGACAACAACACTGGTAGGGTCAATGTTGAAGGCTGTTATGTTTGAGGCTGCATTGATTAAAACAATTCCAATGTCAGTTATATTAGGGACCCCTGAAGATGGAAATCCAATGTTCATTTCATTGATAATTGATCCACTTCTGTAAAATGAATAAATAAAAATATTGTGTTATTTTCATAATTGTATTAATATTATTATTGTTGCATTTGTAAATTTCCATCCGTATATAAAACAGGAATTACCTGAATGAAATCACTGTCAGTGACCGGAATGATTTAAATCCTTTTCTATAAAACGGTGTAAGCTGCAAAAACACAAAATATTCTCTGAATACATGTGCTATATTGTTAGGTTTTGCATTTATTTATTTTCCAAAACAAACATTGAATTATAATGCAATATGTAACTTTATGCAATAATATATAATTTTATCAACTGTTCATACAATTTCCATTTCGTTGGTCACATATTGAATCCATTTCCCTTTTCATTTTACTGATAAAAGCAGACAGGACATGTCAGAAGCACTCACATTTTTTAACATACAAAATTAAATGTGTTTGCACATTTGTTTTTACTGTGAAGATCATGCAAATTTTTCTATTTTTCACTATCCAATCAGGTTCCAAACTATGATGGGAAATTTACTACACTTATATTTCAAAAGAAAATTCTAAATATTTGTAAAGAAGATGAAAAATACAAAGAAATCTATCATTATGCACATATACTGCAATACTATAATAGCTCGTATTTTCTTTTTTTTTAATAATATGCATATGTTTGGGTATGAGATTTTAAGAAAGATACTTACAGTTGTCTCTATGAGCCTCCTTCGATTTATAAATGCTGTAGATGTAGAATTCGCCAAGTCTTGTGTGAATGTTTCATTTGAGGTGAATGCAAGCATTACTCCTGTTACTGGCTCAGCTGTTGTAATTGTTACAGGTGTAGTGGTTGTAGGAGTCGTTGTGGTTGTGTTTGTGTTTGTAGTATTCATTGGTGTTGTAGTGTTTACAGGTGAACCAGTAACAGGACTATTGTTGACATTCACCTCAAATGAAACATTCACACAAGACTTGTAGTTGAAGCTACTGTTAAATGCCAATATTTGAGGCTGAATTGATCAAAACATTTGCAATATCAGTTATATTCGGCACAGTTGAAGATGCAAACTCAATTCTTATGTCACTGATAATTGATCCACTCCTGCAAAATGAATAACCAAAAATATTTTTTTATTTTCATTACTGTATGACATATTTGTAAAAATTAATCTGTATATAAAAAGGGAATTACTTGAATGACATCACTATCAGACTCACAAATGATTTAAAACTTCTCCTGTACAAAGGTGTAAGCTGCAGAAACACAAAATAATCTCTGAATATATGTGCTATATTTTTAGGGTTTGTGCTTCTTTATTTTCCAAAGCAAACATTGCATTTACGCTGCAATAAGTCATTTGCCAAGTTTGTTTACAAATCATACAATTTCAGTTTCTTTGGTTACATATTGAATCTGTTTCTTTTTTAACTAAATATTTTTAATCTTTTGAAAAAACTCAACAACAGCACAGAAATGCTAATAAAAGCATACCAATTTGCAGGACTTTTCAAAAGCATTCAAATTTAAAACATGATCCAGTAATACAAAGTTATATGTGCATGCACATTTGTTTATACTGCTGTGATCATGTGAATAATTCCAATTGTCTCTTGCTTACTCTATGCAATCATATAGAGGTACATGTAATGTCATACTAAAATTACTTATATATTTTTTAAGTTATGTGTGTATGTGCATGCATATGTTTGGGTATGAAACTTCAAAAGGATACTTACAGTTGTCTCTATGAGCCTCCTTCGATTTATAAATGCTGTAGATGTTGAATTCGCCAAGTCTTGTGTGAATGTTTCATTTGAGGTGAATGTCAACAATAGTCCTGTTACTGGTTCAGCTGTTGTAGTTGTTACAGGTGTGGTGGTTGTAGGAGTCGTTGTGTTTGTGTTTGTAGGTGCAGTCATCATTGGTGTTGTAGTGTTTACAGGTGTAGTTGAAGCTGTTGTAGGCACCGTAGATGTATTTGTTATAGGTGTGGTGTTTGTAACATTTGCTGTGATTGTGTTTGTAACTGTAGTCATCATTGGTGTTGTAGCGCTCACAGTTGTAGTTGAAGCTACTGTTAAATGCCAAGAAAAGAAAACAAGCCGTTGCTTTAACAAAAGGTTTTAAGATATTGTGAGTTTAAAGTATAATAACATGAAATATTGCTTACCTATTTCACGGACAACAACAGAGTCTGTGGTAATGTTGAAGGCTGTTATATTTGAGGCTGAATTGATCAAAACATTTGCAATATCAGTTATATTCGGCACAGTTGAAGATGCAAACTCAATGCTTATGTCACTGATAATTGATCCACTCCTGCAAAAAGAATAACCAAAAATATTGTTTTATTTTCATTACTGTATGACATATTTGTAAAAATTAATCTGTATATAAAAAGGGAATTACCTGAATGACATCACTATCAGACTCACAAATGATTTAAAACTTCTCCTGTACAAAGGTGTAAGCTGCAGAAACACAAAATAATCTCTGAATATATGTGCTATATTTTTAGGGTTTGTGCTTCTTTATTTTCCAAAGCAAACATTGCATTTACGCTGCAATAAGTCATTTGCCAAGTTTGTTTACAAATCATACAATTTCAGTTTCTTTGGTTACATATTGAATCTGTTTCTTTTTTAACTAAATATTTTTAATCTTTTAAAAAACTCAACAACAGCACAGAAATGCTAATAAAAGCATACCAATTTGCAGGACTTTTCAAAAGCATTCAAATTTAAAACATGATCCAGTAATACAAAGTTATATGTGCATGCACATTTGTTTATACTGCTGTGATCATGTGGATAATTCCAATTGTCTCTTGCTTACTCTATGCAATCATATAGAGGTACATGTAATGTCATACTAAAATTACTTATATAT
This sequence comes from Perissodus microlepis, assembly GCF_051167445.1. Classification (NCBI taxonomy): domain Eukaryota; kingdom Metazoa; phylum Chordata; class Actinopteri; order Cichliformes; family Cichlidae; genus Perissodus; species Perissodus microlepis. The sequence continues at coordinate 35,468,365 of NC_140463.1, forward strand.
TTTTTAAGTTATGTGTGTATGTGCATGCATATGTTTGGGTATGAAACTTCAAAAGGATACTTACAGTTGTCTCTATGAGCCTCCTTCGATTTATAAATGCTGTAGATGTTGAATTCGCCAAGTCTTGTGTGAATGTTTCATTTGAGGTGAATGTCAACAATAGTCCTGTTACTGGTTCAGCTGTTGTAGTTGTTACAGGTGTGGTGGTTGTAGGAGTCGTTGTGTTTGTGTTTGTAGGTGCAGTCATCATTGGTGTTGTAGTGTTTACAGGTGTAGTTGAAGCTGTTGTAGGCACCGTAGATGTATTTGTTATAGGTGTGGTGTTTGTAACATTTGCTGTGATTGTGTTTGTAACTGTAGTCATCATTGGTGTTGTAGCGCTCACAGTTGTAGTTGAAGCTACTGTTAAATGCCAAGAAAAAAAAAAAAGAAAACAAGCCTGTTTGAACAAACAGTGTTAAGATATTGTGACTTTCAAGAACAATAACATGAAATATTGCTTACTGATTACAGGTGTGGTGGTTGTAGGAGTCACTGAGGTTGTGTTTGTAAGTGCAGTCATCATTGATGTTGTAGTGCTAGTAGTCGAATTTCCAGATGTTGTTGAAACTCCAGTTGTTGTGGCAGTAACTGCTGTGCTCACAAGCTTTATTACCACTGTATGCAAAAATCACCACAATAAAGGCTTTTTATAAAGCTTTCTTTTGGATTTGTATTTTATTTTATTTTTTAATAAAGGAGTAACTTACCTATAAATGTCAATAAAACTTTAAAGATTTGTTTGTCACCCATTGTGGCTGGCTCTTGAACCTGTAGTATTTGACAGTACAAGTATTTACACAGCAATAAACAACAACAAAACAACAAACATATTAATGTACTTTCAAATCTATAGGTATATTTATATTAGTTTTAAGCACATGTTAACCTTTTCCTTATTTAGGCTATTTGCAATTCAGTTTGCTTTTCGAAAATCAAAACTAATTTGTGCTGCTGTTTTGGACTATGTTGGTCAATGCTAAAAAGAAAGAATTAACATCACCAAAACCCTCAACTGCTATCATTAACCATAACACTACACTTATTTGCCCTGATTATGAAATCTAATCCTGTTACTGATAATTATTCACTTTTAAAATACTATTAAAGATACTGGTTCTGTTTTTCTGTAGCATGACTAGAACAAAAAAAAAACTAAACAATTTCTTAAACTGCATTTCATTAAAAAAAAAAAGAAAAAATCATGAGCAAAAATAACATAAATAAATAGCAATAATCTATTTTATAGATACAATTAGAAAGACTTGCACTCCCTGTATATGGACTATATATGAAGCAATGCACTTACCCTGAGCAATGGTCTAATGTGTAAGCAGCTGCTTCAGGTGACTGCTCCCTGTTCTTGTATGATGCCACTAATTTGTTCAGGTTTTATATATGTTCCTCTGAGCTTATGACATGTCAGTGAAATATGAAACAAAAGCATTTCCTTCCTGAATAACTGATTCATTGCCATTTTCTTCGTTTGGACAATGAACAATCCAGAGTTCTGTGGTTCATTCCTTTCACATGACTTAACCAGATGCCATTAGCTTAGCAGTTGAACAGGCAGGGCTGCAATTCTTCAAACTCAATCTGTTAGAGCAGGTTCTGCTCTTTGATTGTATGATTTTCTTTTTCACACAGACGAGTGTAAACATCTATCATAAATTGAATTTTGATTTGAAATCCACTATGGGAGCAAAGCTGCAAAACTTGTTACTCCTTCCATTACATTCATGTGTTTCTGCTACGCCCACTGTCTACTGACATTCCCATCAAACCTGGTCTTTTCTTTTTCTTTGTTTCCTTTGGGTTTTTCCTTGTTTGCTCCTTGTTTACTGTGCATTAGTTTTGTTTTGTTTTTTGTCTTGTAGTATTTTATTATTTCAGTGGTGGGTGTGCCATTTACTTTAAAAAGATGACGCCACATGTGGCAAACTAATGCCACATGTGGCGATGTGGAGACTACACTTTAGATGTTCCATTTGTTTGTGAATCAAACAAATGTAAATTGTGTACTCCAAACATGCCTGACATTTACCTGCATGCTATTTGGTACTGCACCTCAGTTAGACACTTTTGAAGTCAAATTACAGGTCGCCTTTCACACTTTTTGAGCTGCTGGATGCCAGTGTACCTGTAACTCTATATCTCAGTCAGCTTATCATCTGTGTGAGGTCCACCTACTTATTTTCTCTTTACAGCTCTTACTATTCCTAAGAATGTCACCTGTTATGGTCCGTGGGAGTGGCAGGGTTTTTCCACTGTGTGTCATGTCTCCTCCTCTGTGCAGAGCTGTCCTTGTTCTCTCTCGGGAGCTGCACCTGGAGCTGATTAACGCAGCAGCATTTAAATCCAGCTGTGACAACTACTCTTCACCAGAACGTCAGCTAACCAGCGTTAGCATCAGGCGATTCATGTATTTTGCTATCTTCATGCTTAGACTCACCTTGCTTTCTCTTGTCTCTAGTTTTATCCACTGACATTCTCTCCACGAGTGCAAGGTTCCTTTCAACCCGGTCGCTTGACCTACCTGCCCAATCTCAGCCATAGCTCTGGTAAGGTCTCGACTTACATTCTCACCTGCCTGCCTCCCTGTTGAACTCACGGATCATCTCAGATTGGATCAATTGCACACTCACCCGCACATTCTGTCAGGGGCTGGGTCTGTGACCCACCGTTTTATGTTATTTTTTTATTTTTTGTATTAATATAATGTCACATTCATGTACTATTCTTTTTTTATGTTTATTTATAAGATTTTAAGACAATTACATAAAATCACACCAGACAAAGGAAACAATGACATCTAAGCACAAAAAGAAAGACAAAAACTAAAACTAAAAAACACACAAACAAAAAAAACAAACAAAAAAAACAGAACAGAACAGGAAAACAAGACAAGAAAATAAAAATGACAGTCCAAATCAAAAGTTCAATTGAAATGCTAGTGTCCAAAGAAGATGATCTTTTGTGTGAGATTAGACAGGGCAACAAAGAGTTCACCAAATCCAGAAGATGTGGGGAACAAGTCCAAGAAGGAATCAGGGACCGGCATAAGTGCGGTTTCACATATACGCAAAGATCAGACAAATAGGTTAAAGTTTATGTTGAATCCCCATTAATATAAATGAGAAACGGGCCCCAGATTTCAACAAATTTAAAGTGAGTGTCAGCCAGACAATAACTAACCTCTTCAATATACAAACATGGAATCATCTCAGGTAGCCAAATCCTAAACAAGGGAGGAGATGGTGATTTCCAGGCTCTAAGAATAAGTCTTTTAGCTACAATCATGCCAAACATTAAGGCTTTCTGAAGAGGATGTCTAAGTGCCAATGAGGTTAGGGAGCAACCTAGCACTGCAAGTATGCATCTGGCTTTAGTTTTAAGTCATAAATCCAGTTATATATTAAATATCTCTGCCCAGAAATTCCTGAGTGTAGGGCAAGACCAGAAAAGGTGGCTGAGGGTTCCTTCCATTGCTTTGCATTTATCACACAATGAGGAAATAGACAGAAAAATGCTGCTTTGTTTTAGAGAAATGCAAACGATGAAGGACTTTGAACTGTATAAGTTGTAATCTGGCATTAACATAGTGTTCTTTAATCTTCTTCAACCCATTGGCCCACAAAGCATCCGCTATGTCTATTTCCATGTCCTTAACCCAAGCATCCTTGATGTGGTATGCATGTGCTGTAAGTGTAAAAAGTGTAGTAAACTGGCTGATTAGGTGTTTGGAAGTGGGATTTCTAATCAAATTATCATAGAATTCACTATGAGCAGGGGGCTGATCCAGATGGGAGAAAGAGTGTTTAACAAAACTCAACAGTTTTAGTGTTTTTGTGTCTCCTTTTACGGCACAGGTGGGCGGGGTGGCGATTCACTGAGCCTCTGGTACACCTGTTATTCATCAGACGTTTTCATCAGAAGCGTTCTTACGGAGCGGCACGACAGATGCCTAGTGTCAGAATATTGTCCTTTCAAGAGTGCCTGTGTACCTGCCCACCCACCTACTAGAGCCTGTGGAAATCATCTTTTGAGGCTGTACAGCCTTTTAGTCCTCATTCCAGCATTCCGCCTCTCAGTCTCTCTCCGTGCCACCTCGTCTGGCTTCTGACAACTTCCTGGAAGTTTGTATTGCCGGACTGTACCAAGTAAGCTCTCCAACTCTTAAATTCCCGTTTATGTTCCTTTTCGGTTTTCAGCAAAACACTCCTAACTCTAATATTCCTCTGCAGTTAGATCAAGTGCACCACCAGTGTGTGTTTTTCCCTGCGCATCCTGGCTCCGCTTTTCTATACACGTCCTGCTTTGTAAAGACACTGTTCCTGTAAATAGCTTTTCACTGTCAATAAATTTCTTTCATTGCAAACCCCCATGCCTCCGTGTGTTCTGCTCTCTGAGTCCACCTGAAGCTACACATAGCAACTTCATGTTTCATGTTAACAGTTTTCTTGTCATAGTTACTCTCATACTCCTGCTCAGAATCATGTTCATGTCTTTTGTCATAGTTGTCTAGCTTTTCCCAGTTTAGGTTTTAGTTTTAGTTTTGCCTCTGTTCATTTTTGCCTTGTTTTGTATTCATGTTTCTCGGTCAAGTCAAGAGTACGTTTTTTGTTAAGTTTTTTGTTCCGTGTCTGGGACTTCCGGTTGAACTTTGATGGACTAGGACGCGAGTTTGGGAGTTCCCGTCGATTTTGATTAAATTGTTATTCATTCTTGCATAATTCTAGTCCTGTTTTAGTCTGTAGTTTGTTATGTTGAGAAGTTTTACTTGGGCCTGCGTAAAATGGCAGCAAAAAATATTAAAACTCGCAGTACTATTCAAACACCACTAAGGCGTAGTTTGCAAACTGCGTCCACATCCTCGAGTGAGCCGTCGTCTCCTGTAAAGCCCCCCTTGTGCCAAGCTAATCCTGATATTGAAGCTCTCAAGGTTGAGTTGCTGGCTTCGCTGAGGAAAGATATCACCAATATTTTTTTAAAAAAGAACTTCAGGTTACTCTTGGTGATGCTTTGTCTACCATTAAGTCTGACCAGCAAGCGGTGAAGACGCAGCTGGCGATCGATAAAGCTGCTAATGACACTACCATGTCCAAGCTAAAAGGTACGGTCAGGGAGATGGAGCACGCAGTTACTGTGTGCTCTGATAATATAGCTGAGATGAAAAACACTATGAAGGGCCTCACAGCTCACGTAGCCAAGCTGGAAAATAAATGTGAAGAGTTGTAGTCTAGGACGCAGTGTAACAATGTTAGGATTGTGGGAGTGCCGGAGGGCCCTGACACATGCACCACTGCTGCCGTAGCCTCCTTGCTAAAGGAAGCATTTGATCTGGGGAAGAAGCTGCTTTTGGATCGGTCCCACACGACCTTCCAACCCAGACCTAAGCCTGGTGACCGTCCACGAGCCATTGTATGCAGGCTTCATTACCACACTGACTGTGTTGACATTTTACGACATGCTAGAGAACGCCGACAGATTAAAGTTGGAGACCTGACCATCTCAGTCTTCCCCGACTATACTGCTATGGTAGCACGGGCTTGTGCTGCATTCAACACGGTCAGGCAGCAACTCCATGGCATTGAAGGTGTTCGGTATGGCCTGTTTCATCTAGTGCAACTTCGCATCACACATAAGGGTGTTGAGAAGGACTTTTTTTCAGCGGAGGAAGCCAGTAATTATGTCAAAACTTTGATCTCTGGGTGAGCTTCAATAGCCATTCAGTTTGGTGCTGTAATGCTGCTAAGGGTTTACGCTCTCATTAGGTTTAACGCTTCCTATGCATCATTTTCTTAGGGCATTGCGCTAGTTATTGTACTGTTGGTCTGCTGTTTCATTTTATTTTCATTGTTATATAATGAGACTAAATCATATGTTATACTCTTGTACTTCGGATCAGTCCAGCACAATACAGTCCAGGACTCGTTTTGTTTTGTTTTTTTAGGCACTTCTGTTGTTGTTGCTTTTTGTTAAATGTTCAACAACAACGGGGGGTGTTTTGTTTTGTTTTGATTTTTACGTGTTTATTGTTACGCGCACACTGTTATACAGTAGGGAAGGTGGCGGGAGTGTTTTGCTCTCTTGTTTTTATTTTTATTCAGGCTCCAGTTAGTCCAGTCACTTTGGTGAATCATTTTTGCTACTTTGGGGTACACTGCTGTCTCCTTTGTTCTGTTCTGTGGAGACTTGGGGTGTATTTGTTTCCAGGTAACATCCCCTTTTTGAATACTCATTTGCTGATCCTCGGTGGTGATCTGAATTGTGTTTTTGACCCAATCTTGGATCGATCTAGTCGTCGTAATTTGACTCCATCATCTATGTCTAAAACATTTTCAGATTTTATGAAACACAATGATCTTTCGCAACCCTTAAATCAAAAAATTTTAGTTTTTCTCCCAGGTCCACCATTTTTATTCCAGGATTGATTACTTTTTCATCGACAGAACTCTTTACTTGTGTGTAAATTCTTCCAACTATTCTGGTATTGTAATATCTGATCATTCACCTCTGCTATTGGATATTCAACTCTCTACCTCTAAACGTAGCCCTCCACTTTGGAGATTTAACTCTCTTCTTCTGGCAGATAAAGAATGTTGTGAATTCATTTCAAGTTCTATCGAGGAGTTCTTCAATCAAAACGTTTCAGTTTCATATTCTTTGCTATGGGAGACTCTTAAATGCTACCTGAGAGGTCAAATTATTTCTTATTCTGTTCGTGCTAATAAAAAGATTAATGCCAGGGTTAAAGAACTTATAGCTGCAATTAGTAACCTTGATCAAAGTTATACACTGAACCCTTCTCCAGAATTACTGAAGCAGCGTCTTGATTTGCAAGCAGAATTTGATCTTATGTCAACCAAAGAGGCTGAGCACTTGTTACTACGCAATCGTGGCTCATATTATGAATATGGAAACAAGGCTAGTTGCTTGTTGGCACATCAGTTACGACGTCAGGCCTTCTCGCGTTTGATACCCAGTCGTAAAAACTCTTACAACATTTATTACTGCAGATCCCTTGGAAATTAATTCTACCTTTAAAATATTTTACTCTTTGTTGTATAAGTCTGTTAAATATCCCATTATTTGCCAGTGGCTTAAAGTTGTCTTTTTTTTATATATACTTGAAAAAATTAAATATACGTTGAGAGGTTGCACAGCCAAATTTTTCGACAAGTGGCAACCCTTTATTTCTTATTTTACTAGTCTAGAGGTATTGCCTGTTTAAATGTACACCTGTTACTGTTATATTCCTGCAATATGTTTGATGGTTGTGTTGATCCGTGTGGGACTTGGGAGGGGGTGTTGTTCTTTGTTTCAGAGTGTGTTTTTGTTTAGTTGTTTCTTTCATATATAAGTATATTTACTTGGGAAAATGAAGAAAGGTTAATTGTATTTCGGTAAGTGCAAGTACTGTGTTGTTTTCTCTTTTCAATAAAAATATTTGCAAAAAAAAAAAAGATTCCGTGTCTGCAATTGGTCCACTCCACCAACACACAGGTTGCTCAGCCTTGACACCTTCATGAACTGACCCTCCTCTCTCGTGTGCCTCTTCCTTTGGACAAGTAAGCCACAGAATACTCTCATTGGAAAACTCACTCCAAACCTGTTGTTGCTCCATTTTTGCCTCACCTTCCGGGATCACTTTCCCCGTTCCCTGGCCCTGGCCTATTCTTTTCAACGTCCACTTCCAGTCTTGGGACCCATTATCATTATCACCCATTATCATGTGCTCACAAACAAACTAATCACAGTAACTTGTTTACTTACCATGATTAGTGTTTCCTCACAGATTTAGCGCTCTCATTCATATTATACATGTATATTTTACCACCTTAGTGCTCATAGTCATAGTGTCTTTGCTCACGTCATACTTGTGCTTATTAGTGTTTGTCACTGCCCATAGTACTGTCAATATTGGCTCTCTCCCCTGTATATATTTGCTGCACGTGCACTAGTGTTAGTTTATGATTTGTCGGTCACTCTCACCTGTAAATAGCCACTGCACTTGTACATAAGCATTGCATATATCCACGTTCCTGTAATTGAACTCTTTTGCATGTATCTCAAGTGTCAGTGTTGAATCTGTTTTTTCAATTATTCCGTGTCTGATGGTCTGCACAGTGACAGTCACCTTTTTAAACTGGAAATCAAAATCACTATGAACACAAGTAAATAATATCCTAATTGATTATATATCTTTAAAAAACTCACAGCCTCCCCTTAAAAAAAGCATAACCAGCCCTGGTTACTAGTTATCAATAAGTTAACCCATGATGGTACCTCATTCTCAAGCAATGATCACAATATACAGTATATTTAGCATAATTAGATGCTACTTGCATCTCTAATTTCTTTGATTACTCTTTGCTTAATTTATTACTATAAAACAGGTAAAATTCTTATTGTTATCATCACTGTTAGAATATTGACCTTCTATCTTTCGCGTTCATAACACATTAATAATATCTACATGCTTATAGATTTTTTTATGTATATATTAATAATATTGCAATTATATTAATGCTTGCTTGTGTGTGTGTATGCATGTATACATGTATACACGCATCTCTGTATTTGAATCTCTGTCGCTTTGTGTGTGTGTATGTATGTACACATGTGTATGTAGGCATGGAAGGTGTTGAGGTGTTGTTATTTGTAATTTTTTTTTTCTTTTCTTATGTATTTTTTTCATTTTTCATTGTATTTATTTTAATTTTATTGTTATTATTATTGTTGTTGTTGTTGTTGTTGTTGTTATGTATTCTATAATGTGCATGTTTTAGTCCCATAAAGTACATTGGGATATCTCTGGGTGTGATAATTAGGGTGACTGACTGACTTCCACACACAACATTAGTCACATACACACTGTAAAATCTAATTAGTTCACAGAACTCAAAAAAACTATGCAAACTCGTTGCCTCAAAAAAAATTAGTAAAGTTTTACTTAAGATGATTAAGCTAGGGCAACTTACCCATTTTGAGTGCACTGTACAACCTCATTAGTTCCCAGAACTCAAAAAAATTGAGTAAAGTTTACTTAAGATGACTAAGTTAAGGCAACTTATTCACTTTGAGTACAGAGTAAAAACCTATTTAGTTTCCAGAACTCAAAAAAACTATGCAAACTCGTTGCCTCAAAAAAACTATGTAAAGTTTACTTAAGATGACTGTTAGGACAACTTATTCATTGCAAGTATGCAGTATTAAGAATAACTTGATATTTCTGACTGTACAATACTAATTGTTTACCCTACTGACAAACATTTAAAGTTCACCTAAATGAAAAAAACAATTTGTGGTAACCTGAATATGATTAAAAATAATTAACAACACTTTTTGTAATGATGTTAAAATAAGCCCAACTTTTATTTTCAAATGTAAAAAAGTATAACAGCCAACATGCTGGACACTGTTTTCTTGAACAACAAACAATTATATTGCCATCACTGTTATAATCTTACAATGAAACAAAGTCTCAGATTTAATTATTCTGAAAACAAATTTAGGCCTACCACAAGTTTATTTTGTACTTACATTACTTATATAATCAAAATAAAATATTTATTGTTCTGTCACAAATGCAGTCTCTAATTTAAACAACACATTTGTTTTTCATTCCAACACAGGAGCTGGAATGTTGTAATATTTTAAGGATGGCTTGTTTCCAGTCCAGGCATTACTGCCTGAATGACTGTCATGGATCGAGGTGATCCAAATGTAAGTGCAGAAGAAAGTCTTTAACTTCCCTTAAGTACAGTGGCAGTGGATGTGGGTTGGAGATGCAATGAGCTTGAACCTGCAAGCGACCATCCTCATTGACCACACCATCTGTGACGGAGGACTCATCTTTCCTGGTGTCCTGCAAGCAAACAATCATATTTTTTGGAACATGAACTTAATTGCTTTCTTAAAACATTTTTTTCTGCATTTGGTATAGAACAGACTCCAATTTAGACAATCTCAGGCACCCTCCCCACCGGAGAGGTGACATTCAATGTCCCACTTGTCAGTCTGGATAGCCCTGACCACCACCCAACATACAATAATGTCATGAAAGCATCATTTTAAAAAGGGCTATGCAAACATGGCCAATAACTTTCATTCTAATGATCTGCAAAATGATTTGGGCACAAAACAAATTTTGCTGTTAGAAAACTTGCAGACTTCACTATATACAGTGCAAACCCTCTAAACTAAGTTTGGGGGATGTGATCTTTCAAGAAATGCAGACCAAACTGTTGTTGTTTGTTTACTTACACAGCATGTCTTCTAGAATTAACTGGAGTCACCAGCAACAGCATAGTGCAGTCATATCTCAAGTCTAATAACACAAGACAGGAAAAGATCAGTAAAGAAACAACTTCCCCAAACCAAAGCACAAATAAAACAATAAGTAAAACAGGCTGATCTAAAGTATGATTAAAGTTCAGCCTGATTAATATAAATGTCACTGACAGTTGCTAATATATTGGAAAACCAAAATACTTACCACTGAGTTGATGTCTTTCTGTCCAACAGCAGGAGTGCTGGTCCCGAGCCTCAAAGACAGTAAGAAGCAAGCAGAGGGAGAAAAAACTGAACATTTTTTAGAAGCTGATTTGATCCTTAATGGCTGTGCAATCATTGTAACTTACAACACAGAAGGTCAATGTAGACCCCATACAACCAAATTAGACTAACACATATTGGATTAAAAACACCATCTACTACTGTGTCTGAATGTGTGGTATTGGCACTGTCAGTTTAGACCTAAAGAGATATGTGTTTTAAAAAGACCACCTAATATAAATATAATCATCACATGCTTGTTAAAAGTTAACTTCCAATAAAGTTTCTAATAAGCAAAATGACCAGATCTAACATATGGCAGGGTTTATATGTAACACAATGTTTCTTATGATTCAACTGTGGAATTTAACTTAATTCTTTAGAAGGACAAGCTATATTACTTTATTCTCAAGTATAAAGCCAACCTAGACTTTAACCATTTAACAGGCCACTAATCTGGATTATAGCTTTCACAACAAAACTTTTTTTTAAACACATTTTTTAAAAAAACAAATACTATTGTTATTATTATTATCATTATTATTATTATTATTATTATTTAAAATGTAATTAAACAGAAAAGTCAATTAAATATAAAAGCAGTTTGCTTATGTTGTTAAAGAAAGGCTAGATTTGACATTAATACCGTATTTTCACGACCATAAGACGCACCGTACTAAAAGGCGCAGTCTCAGTTATGTGTGCCATTACTGTATTTAACACACACATAAGGCGCACCTGATTATAGGGCACGGGTTTTATATACAATCTACACACACAAGCATACAAGTATGCGTATTTAAAAATAGAGCGGGAGCAAAACTGAGTTTGGTATTCACATTTTTATTACCGGTAATCGTCATCAATCAAAACCATCGAAGTCCTCATCCTCTGTTTCTGAATTGAACAGCTGCGCTAAATCTCCATCAAACATGCCAGGTTCACTTTCTTCACTGTCAGAGTCACTTTCTGTGCCGTGCGGCTCCTCGGAAATGATGCCGCCTTTTGCGAAAGCTCGAACAACAGTGCCAGCAGACATGTTAGCCCAAGCATCTACAATCCATTCGCAAATTGTGGCGTAACTCGCCCAGCGCTGCCTTCCACTCTTAGTGAAACTGTGGTCTCCATCGGTCATCCATCGCTCCCACACCACTCGCAGCCTTACTTTGAACAGCCGGTTCACACCGATGTCCAGCAGTTGGAGTTCCTTTGTCAGGCCTCCCGGAATGACAGCAAGCTCAGAGTTCATTTGCTTCACTTGTTTTTTCACATCGGCTGTGAGATATAGAGTCACAGATCAACAGCGATGGTGATGCGTGGAAAAAACCACCTGGTCTCCTTACATACACCTCCCTCAGCCACTCTTTCATCATTTGCTCATCCATCCAGCCCTTTTCATTTGCCTTAATGATGACTCCTGCTGGAAACTTCTCTTTAGGCAAAGTCTTTCTCTTAAAATCACCATAGGCGGCAGTTTCTGTCCATTAGCATGGCAGCCAAGCACAACAGTAAAAGAAGACTTTTCGTGCCCCGTTGTGCGTATCGCTACCGTGCTGGTCCCCTTCTTCTCCACAGTGTGACTCACCGGGATGTCGAAAGTGAGCGGCACCTCGTCCATGTTAGTGATGTGGCTGGGCTGGATGTGTTTGTCGGCGATGTGTTTGCTGCAGTAGGAGCGGAAGATGGCCAGCTTTTCATTATAATCCGCTGGAAGTTGCTGCGCTACCGTAGTCCTGGTCCGGATGGAAAAATGGCACCGTTTCATGAAACGAAAGCACCAAGACGGACCTCCTTGGAAATGTTAAATTTTCATTTCTTCTGCTAGCATTACTGCTTTTAGTCGAATGGTGACCGTCAAAACGCTTCTCCCACTCGTTCTTTGCTCGATGATCCACTGCTCGAGTCTTTCCTCCAACTCGGGCCACCTCGCCTTATGTCCGCGGAAACTCAGCTGCGTCTTCTTGACCTGTCGGAGCTCGTTTTCCAGCTTCCTCCACTTGCAAAACATCGATTCATTAATCTTAAATTCTCTTGCGGCTGCTCGATTTCCATGTTCCTCCGCGTAGCTGATGGCCTTCAGTTTAAACTGTGCTTCATAAGCGTGTCTCTTTGCCATTTTCAGGGTTGTTAAAACAACGATGTTCTGCATAACGCACATACCTGTTCTTTTATATACAATCAACGCCCACACTTCCCCCTTTAGCGTTCTCATGGTGTTCTCTACTACGTCCTCCTTACAACAACAACACACACAGGGCGCACTGCACTATAGGGCGCGCCGCACTTTTTGAAGAAAATCTAAGACTTTTATGTGCGCCTTATAGTCGTGAAAATATGGTAGATGCCACAGATGTTCCAAAGCTGCCACAAAGCATTAAAAAAAAAAATAGACGTCTCCGAAAATGTCGGAGCATTTTTGTAAATATGTGATGTCTTGATAAATTGAGCAGATATTTGAACTTTACACAGCTACATTTTCGCCTGAAAATATCTTAAAAGTTTATTTTGTGACCCAGAAAAAGTAATATTTCAAAGTTTTTTAGCCGCACTCCTCCGTCTTTGCCGTGTTTGAGTTTTGGACGAAATGCATTCTGGAATATTTAGCTGTACCAAGTCGCTCCAAGTCCACACAAGTCACCACCGATACATGCTCGATAAAACGGGAGGAGCAAAAACACATCCCGGAATTTTTCGCGTTCTCGACTTCATGTGTACAGGGTGGACCATTTATATGGATATGTAACACGCGGCGACACTAAAGCGGTCGTGCCAGAATGTCACGCTAAAAAGAAAGATTCTGTAAAATACAAGGGGGAGCAAGCGAGTCAGATACCACGGGCACAGAGAGGAAGCAGGTCTGATCAGAAACAGTTTATTACTAGGCCAGGGAGCACAAATAAAAACACCCTTAAAATGTACGTAATAAAATGTTGTCAATCTACTAAAACTAAATAAAACAATTCTAAAACCCATAAAACTACCATTTTCTACATTCACTAACCCCCCCCCCCCCCCCCCCCCCCCCCCCCTGCTATAATTATGCCACATGTTCATTATGGGTCCATCAGCAGGCCAGGAATTCCTTCTTTAGAGCAGAGTCCACGCCAGCCTCGTCTTCGGCAGACAAGAAAGAGCCTCCCATCTTCTTGTCTTTCTGCTGGCCCATCACTTCCCAGCCCGGCTTGCGTTCTGCACCCAAATCCATCATGCGACCACCGCCACAGCTCCCCTTGCGTCGGTGTCCTGTAAAATAACAAATAGGGGCCAGAACAATGGTCCCAGAAGCAGCCCTGGCTCATGGCCATGGCGACCCTCTCCCAATCCAGCTGCACCCAGTAAACAACAGTAGAGACCCTACTCACAAATGCAGGCAGAGGTAAACCTCTGCCCTGCTGCCAATCACACGCGTTGTCTCTTACTGTTGCCGTTCCATAAGGTCAGGACTGGGCCGCTGCGTCACACTGACCATCTCACATTAACCTTCCAGTCTGGGGCCTCTCCCCTTCAGTGCTCAGCTAGCCTGTTTTTAAAAGGTCTTTACACAGCTGATAGGCCACCTCTGGACACACCCCTGCCCCAGCAGGTGGTCCCTATCAGCTAGTTTGTCCCATGTGCAGCCAGTCCACAGTGGATAAAAACCATGTCACATAAAACACTAAAAACCATGCAATAGAAACAGAATAAAACCATGCAAATAAAACGACACTCATAAATAAACACTAAAAAAATCAGAATAACACAATATACAAGATAAATACAAATTTCCACTGTGTGACAGATACACCGTAATAACATGGGAATGGTTGGTGATATTAAAGTCCCGTTTGTGGCACATTAGTATATGTGAGGGGGCAAAATCCTCAAGATGGGTGGTGACCATGGTGGCCATTTAGAAGTTGGCCATCTTGGATACAACTTTTGTTTTTTCAATAGGAAGAGGGCCATGTGACACATCAAACTTATTGGTAATGTCACAAGAAAAACAATGGTGTGCTTGGTTTCAACGTAACTTTATTCTTTCATGAGTTATTTACAAGTTTCTGACCACTTATAAAATGTGTTCAATGTGCTGCCCATTGTGTTGGATTGTCAACACTCTTCACACACTGATAGCAACACCGCAGGAGAAATGCCAGCACAGGCATCCAGTATCCGTAGTTTCAGGTGCTGCACATCTCGTATCTTCACACCATAGACAATTGCCTTCAGATGACCCCAAAGATAAAAGTCTAAGGGGGTCAGATCGGGAGACCTTGGGGGCCATTCAACTGGCCCACGACGACCAATCCACTTTCCAGGAAACTGTTCATCTAGGAATGCTCGGACCTGGCACCCATAATGTGGTGGTGCACCATCTTGCTGGAAAAACTCAGGGAACGTGCCAGCTTCAGTACATAAAGAGGGAAACACATCATCATGTAGACATTTCAAATATCCAGTGGCCTTGAGGTTTCCATTGATGAAGAATGGACCCACTATCGTTGTACCCCATATACCACACCAAACCATCACTTTTGTTGTTCCAACAGTCTTGGAGGGATCCATCCAATGTGGGTTAGTGTCAGACCAATAGCGGTGGTTTTGTTTGTTAACTTCACCATTCACATAAAAGTTTGCCTCATCACTGAACAAAATCTTCTGTGTGAACTGAGAGTCGTGTTCCAATTTTTGTTTTGCCCATTCTGCAAATTCTGTGCGCCGATCTGGGTCATCCTCGTTGAGATGCTGCAGTAGCTGGAGTTTGTAAGGGTGCCATTTGTGAGTAGCTAATATCCGCCGAAGGGATGTTCGACTAATGCCACTCTCCAGTGACATGCGGCGAGTGCTACGCTGTGGGCTCTTGCTGAATGAAGCTAGGACAGCCACTGATGTTTCTTCATTAGTGACAGTTTTCTTGCGTCCACATTTTGGCAAATCCAACACTGAACCAGTTTCACGAAACTTAGCAAGCAGTTTGCTAACTGTAGCATGGGAGATGGGTGGTCTCGTAGGGTGTCTTGCATTGAAATCTGCTGCAATGACCCGGTTATTGCGTTCACCAGATATCAACACAATTTCGATCCACTCCTCACGTGTTAACCTCTTCAACATGTCAATGGCTGTGAACAAAGAGAAACTTGTAAATAATTCATGAAAGAATAAAGTTACATTGAAACCAAGCACACCATTGTTTTTCTTGTGACATTACCAATAAGTTTGATGTGTCACATGGCCCTCTTCCTATTGAAAAAACAAAAGTTGTATCCAAGATGGCCGACTTCTAAATGGCCACCATGGTCACCACCCATCTTGAGGAGTTTGCCCCCTCACATATACTAATGTGCCACAAACAGGACTTTAATATCACCAACCATTCCCATTTTATTACGGTGTATCCATATAAATGGCCCACCCTGTACTTTGAATTGGAACAGTACTTGGTCTCCGACGTATCACAGGTCCACGAGACCACAAGTACGCATACACAGGCTCCGACAACTGCAGCGACAAATGCGATCCTCCTTTTCCCCAGATTACCTGTCATGTTCGGAGGCAATAAGACGCAGGGTTTCTCAAGCACGAACCGCTTTTTATTGAATTGTAGCAGCAGTGTACGTGGCTACATCAATTTCTGGAAAACACATATACACCTGTATTCTAGCGACCTCTAGTGGCTGCCCCCATGGTAGCCTTACTAGGACAACATAAACAGATTTCACAACATCTCCCCCTTTTACAAAAGTACTTTAAACATAAAACAGTGTTGTCAGAACGCAGGACATCACGGGGGTAGACTACCCTCAGTCCTGATAAGGGATTATTCTGCCCTTAGAACATAGAAAGGAGATAGTCCTCAGTCTCTGAATCTGAGAGGTACTTTAATTTCCCACCCCCTGGAAGTCACTCTCACAGGTGTGGTAGGGCGGAGAGGAGACCCCGGGACAGGGATTGGCAATGCCTGCCTTACTGGTGGTTCTTGGGAAGCAGCCGCCCCTTTAGTTGGAGTAGTCGGTGTAGCTGGAACAGTGCTCTGCTGCTGCTCCTCAGGATCAGCGGTGCCTGGGACAGGCTGAAGGTGTCGTCTGTTGCGGCGAGTCATGTTCCCATTCGCCATCTCCACCAAGTAGGATCTCGGCTCCTTAGACTTACTGATGACCTTGGCTGGAGTCGTCCACCCCTTTTCCCCGTCAAGCTTCACTACAACATCCTGGCCTGGGAGAAGCTCAGGAAGTGGACGAGCTGAATGTCTGCGGTTGTAGAAGAATCTGTAAGAGTCCTTAGCAGCAGCATCTCTTTGGCACACCGTGTCCCTATTGACTGGACTGGGCAGCAATGTCTTTTCGAGTACTGGGACGGTGGTGCGGATTTGACGTCCTGTCATAAGTTGAGCTGGGCTTGCACCGGTTGCTGCAATTGGTGTAGAGCGGTAACTCATTAAGGCTAAGCAGGGGTCAGGCTGTTTGAGAATGTACTTGGCCGTTTGGACAGCTCTTTCAGCAGCTCCATTTGACTGGGGGTAATGAGGGCTCGACGTAGTGTGGGTGAAGCCATAACTCAGTTTGAAGTCTTGGAACTCTGATGATGTGAACTGCGTCCCATTATCACTGACCAGTTCTAACGGGACGCCCCATCTAACGAACATGTGTTTAAGCTTGTTAATGACCTGTCTGCTGGTTGTTGTAGTGAGGGAAGCAATCTCAACGTCTCTTGAAAAATAGTCAACAACGACAAGAAAGTTCTTACCCTCAAGCTCGCAAAGATCAGCTGCAATCTTTTGCCAGGGGCCATTGGGCAGAGGAGTAGTCACGAGAGGTTCCCGTTGCTGTGTAGGCTTGTGCTCTCTGCAAAAGTTGCATGACCTCACCTTATGTGTTATTTGAAGTCCAATGTTGGGCCACCACACGGTTGATCTTGCGCGCTCTCTACATTTAGTTAGTCCTTGGTGGCCTTCATGTAATTGGTCAAGGACACTGGGTCTGAGTGCTGTGGGAATTACGATGCGATCGTGGTAGAGCACTAGACCATCTGATTCGGAAAGGTGGCTTCTGGTTGCATAAAAGCCTTGCAGTGGTGAGCTCTTTGCCATTCTCCGAGGCCACCCTTGTCTGATGAAGATGATTGCTTTTTGAAGCTCTGGGTCCCTCTGTGTAGCTCTACGAATTTCCTCCAACTTTTGTGACTTGATAGGTTTGCTTGTCACTACGTTGCTCACATATGCCTTGACCTGGCTGTCTGTCTCGGACGGGTAGCATCCGTGCAGTGGATGTCTGGAGAGTGCGTCCGCCACCACTAACTGTTTACCGGGAACATGCTCAGCAGTGACATTGAATCGCATCAGTCGCATCAGCAGTCTCTGACATCTCAGTGGCGTTTTATCAAGGTCGTATGAGTTGATCAAAGGCACCAAGGGCTTATGGTCAGTTTGTAGACGTACATGACCCATGCCTTGGATGTAGCGGGTAAAACGTTCGCAGGCCCAGACAGATGCTAAACACTCTTTTTCGATCTGCGAATATCTTTTCTCTGCGTCTGTGAGCGTGCGAGAACAAAAAGCAACGGGCCGTAACTCCCCATCATTGTCCTGTAACAGTGCAGCACCCAGGCCATAGCTGCTGGCGTCCGCACTGACAACTGTTGATCGGCCTGCATCATAATAACAAAGTGCTGGTGCAGCCACGAGCATTGCTTTTGCTTTGTTGAATGCTTGCTCCTGAGGCTCGCCCCACACCCATACAGTCTCTTTTTTGAGTAGATTGGAGAGGGGATGCAGCACCGTGGACAGGCCTGGCAGGAATTTTCCAACATAGTTTATTAATCCGAGTACCTGCCTGAGTTGTTCTACATTGGTGGGGCTGGGCATCCTGGCAATAGCCTCCACCTTGCCATCATCAGGTTTCACACCATCCGCACTGATGATGTGACCGAAGAACTGTAGTTCATTCTTTCCAAAGTGGCACTTGGACCTGTTGAGCTTAAGTCCTGATGCTTTGATTGTCTGTAATACTGCATCTAAGCGTTGGTCATGCTCCTCTTTGTTAGCCCCGAAAACCAATATGTCGTCCATCACGACGACAGTCCCCTCTAGGCCCTTGAGCAAGGTGCTCATGAGCCGCTGGAAGATCTCGGGTGCTGAAGTTATGCCAAATGGCAGGCGTCTGAAGCAAAACCTGCCCATGGGAGTTATGAACGTGGTTAGTTTTTGGCAGCTGGGATCCAGTGGTATTTGCCAGAACCCACTGGAGGCATCCAAAGTGGAGAAAACTTTAGCCCCTGCTAACTTAGGAGTTATGTCATCCAATGTGGGCAAGATGTACCGTTCACGCTTTACTCCCTTATTCAGACGTTTTAAGTCCACACACACCCTGACCTCATCCTTGTTGCGCTTTGGAGCAGGCACCATTGGTGCACACCAGTCTGTTGGCTCGGTGACTTCCTCAATGATGCCAAGTTTGAGCATGCGCTTTATTTCCTTTTCCACTTTTGGGAGGAGAGGAAAAGGCACCCGGCGTGGGGTGGTTACACTGTACGGCACTGCATCATCAGTCAGCTCGATTTTTACAGGTTCACAGTTCAGCAGGCCAATTTCTCCGAACACGTCCTCTGTTAAGTCACTACTGATTTTGTTAACTCTAGCGACTAGTCCCATGCGCTTTGCCACTGTCTTCCCCAGTAGGTTACTTGCATATTGCCCTTTTATAACTGTAATCCAGTACTGGTACTTTTGGCCTTTGTACACTGTAGTAGCAAGGAATTTACCCATGCACTTGACTTTTCCATCAGGGCTGTACACAGTTGGCTTACACTGGATAAGTTTGGGTCTCTGCTGTAGCTTATTAAGGGTCGTTTCTGTCATAACAGTGGTGTCTGCGCCTGTATCAATTTTGAAATCAACTGGACTGCCATTTACCAGTAGCTCAATGTCCCAGTCGGCATCTGAGCCTGACTCCTCAATGACAGTTGTTTTTGGCTCAGTTACTGCTCCCAGGAAAAGCTCCCCTATGAAGAATGAATCCTCATCTGAGTCCTCTACAGCCTCAGCCCTGACCTCTTTTAGCATTTTGGTTTTGCATACAACTTCAAAGTGTCCCAACTTATTGCACTTTCTGCGTCTTTTATTGCGGGCTGGGCAGTTTTCTCTTTTGTCATGCACCCTGTTGCATCTTTGGCATTTTGGTTTACTCTCACCATGTTGTTGCTCACGTACCTGATGAGGTTGGTAGTAACTCCTTCTCATGCTGTTGTAATGCCTCTGTTTCACCTCATTCACCGTGCTTTCCACTCGGTCTGCACTTTGCTGTTTGACTTGTTCACTCTGGCGTGCTAGTTGAATGGCTCTATCCAAAGTTAAGTCCGCCTCGAGCTGGAGTTTTTGTGAAACATCTTTGTCAATTAATCCAATGACGATACGATCCCGGATCTGCTCGTCTTTACTGCCGCCGAACTCGCAGTGGTGTGCGAGCTCGTACAGGCTCCGCACGAAAGCCTCGACCGTCTCCCCGGCCCTCTGGCTCCGTTTGTGAAAACAGGCGCGGTCGTGGATAACGTTTCTCTTTGGGACAAAGTGCTCATCGAACTTTTGTATAACCAGATCATACTCAAACTGCGGACTTGGCCTGGCCTCCGTAGCAGCAGGAAACATAAATGAGCCATATATTGGTTCGGCATCTCTCCCCATGGAGTAAAGAAGCGAGTTCACCTGCACTTCGCCGCTCTCCATCCCTAGCTTGGACGCCACTCGAAAACGGGAGAATCTCTGCCGCCATATCGGCCACTCTGCCGGCTGTGTAAAGTCGAACGGCTCCGGAGGTCCAAATTTAGCCATTTCTTCGTGTAACTTGGCGTGAAGTCCTCAATTCTGACACCATGTCATGTTCGGAGGCAATAAGACGCAGGGTTTCTCAAGCACGAACCGCTTTTTATTGAATTGTAGCAGCAGTGTACGTGGCTACATCAATTTCTGGAAAACACATATACACCTGTATTCTAGCGACCTCTAGTGGCTGCCCCCATGGTAGCCTTACTAGGACAACATAAACAGATTTCACAACATTACCCTTTCTGGGTCACAAAATACACTTAAGATATTTTCAGACGAGAATGTAGCTGTGTAATGCTCAAATATCTACTTAATTTATCAAAATATCACATATTTGCAAAAGTGCTTCGATGTTTTCAGAGAGCTCTGTTATCCACCAGCACGACAGCTGACCGGGAGGTCAAGGCTCTTGGCGTATCGTTTTCAACCCCCCTGTGGTCTTTTGCTACTCAGGTTAAACAATGATATATATAGTTAGTTAGTTCTGGCTATGGACAGTGTTGGGAAGGTTACTTTTAAAATGTATTCCACTACAGATTACAGAATACATGCCCCAAAATGTATTTTGTAACGTATTCCGTTACGTTACTCAATGAGAGTAACGTATTCTGAATACTTTGGATTACTTAATATATTATCATGCTTTTTACAACTACATGAATGTACTATTGCTGTGTGATTTATTACTATTACTGAAGGTCCGCGGCTCCGAACCGTAGTAAAGGGACCTCTGGCTAATACGTCGGGTTCTGTGTCGGGCTCGTAGCCGAAAAATAGCTTTACTTTGTTGTCTGGGTCAAGTTTGAGACAGAGAGAGGCGTTGAAAGGCTGCTCCAACGGAACTTATTGTTTCGGAGGAAAACACGAACACGGTGTACAGTCGAGTCTTAATAGCTTACTTACAACTGGGCTCATCAGGCACTCTTCTTGGCTGCAGTGGTTATTATTATATTTAGATCCTTCCAGCTCCCGTTTCTGCTCGATGACAACTCGTACTTTCCCACTCTCCTTTTTCTCCCTCCTCGCGCTCACAGACACATAACGGGTATGGCAGTCCATTCTCCCTGCAGCACGGACTACACTGCCCATGAGGCTACATTCTTTAGGGCTATGCCTGTAGCATTCTGCCTATTAGCTTAGCACAACAACAACAACAAAAAGGCGCTCTCTCACCCAGGAAACACACAGTCGCAGAGAGAGCGCGCGTCGCCCTGTAACCATGGCAACCGTAACGCTGCCGCCTGGAACAACAGAACATAGCTGTCAAACAAAACCCAAACAGTCCTGACCCGCCACAATATGAAACAGGAAAATACCGCCGTGTAATCCATTTATTTCAACAAAGTAACTGTATTCTAAATACCACCTTTTTAAATGGTAACTGTAACGGAATACAGTTACTCATATTTTGTATTTTAAATACGTAACGGCGGTACATGTATTCCATTACTCCCCAACACTGGCTATGGATTGAAAATACACCCCACCCCTAACGGCTGCACCTCCCAAAAAATTTTGTCAGGGCTCTTATCTCACTTCTTTATTTCAAACAATCAACAGAAAATTTCACAGACATATTTTTATATAAGGTTTTTAAGGTGGTGGTGTTAATTTTTAAGTAACATGAGCCCAGCGGCAGCAGCAACGCTAGGCTAACACTAACTAGCTAGCAAGATTATAAACCTGGTGCTAAACTAAGAGAAGCCACAAAATCAGTTTGAATAAGAGTAAACATTTACTCACCTAGTCAGTGTATCAGGTAAAGATCCACAGCAATGACAACAATAATATCTTGAGCTGAAGCTTCTCCAGGTTTGCTCAACATATTCCAGAAAAAAGTGCTGGCACCATGAACATGCGGACTGATCTGTGCTAGGGAGGAGGACGATAGTGACGTGGCATTTTCAAAAAACATCTTTCATCCTTCCGCACTGAGAAGCAAAACTTCCAGCTTACTTCGTTTTTCTAAGTTAAGACAACTCAAATAAATTGAGTTGATCAGCGTTTTTGGGTAAAAAGTACTGGTAACTTACTTAAATTGAGTTCTTATAACAAATTGATAAAAATTGAGTTCAGCCTACTTAATATTTTTAATTAAACACAATATTAGATTTTACAGTAATTACACAGTTATTACTAATTAGTTATTATTTAATTATGTCAATCACATACAACAAATAAACAGGCCACCTTCCCATGGTCTGAAGGGTGTTTTTATGGTGGTAATGCTCTGAGCCGGTTCCCTCAGATAAGGTCTGGGGGTAACTCAGAGCTGGCAAACCACAGTTTCTGGAAAAATTATGATGGGTAATCCAATTTTGGAAGTCACCAACTGCTTTACTTAGACTAACATAATTCTTGACTTGGACTATCCCACCTCAAGTTGTCCTTAGATTCTCCTAACAAATTCCCTCCCTGCTTTTTAATAATATTGGCTTAAATTACTTACTTTCATTTACAGTCAATAGTTAAGTAACTATACACAAGAGATTTATATCCATACATTCATTTCATTTCTGTTTCTCATGTATGAATGGCTGTCTGTATATGTTTGTGACAGTGTATAATTTTGCGTCCTTGTATGCACAGGTACATATTTTTGTATATATGTGTGTGTTTTCTGTTTTTCCTTCCTTGTTGCATGTCCTTGTCCCGTGCTGTTGTTGCTTTGTAGATGTTACGCCCCACTTAAAAGCGAAGCGTTGACTGGGGTGAGGGGTAACACAAAATGAACTACTGGAGAATAGATGTCATTAAACATGATTTATTGCCCAAAACTACTACAGTAAAAATAAACACAGGGAAGCTCTTTTCTTCAGGGTCTCCAAGGCCAAAACAACAAACAAAACACCCCCTTTAGCTAGAAATCAAACCAAGTACTCACTAACCAAAACAAAATACAATGGCTGAGCTCCCTGTCTAACCAAAAACAGGAGAAAACAGTTGAAACAAAAATGGCAGAGAACCCCTACCTGCTTCGACAACGATGAACTAAGTAACACAGTAAGGGCACACCTTTGCTTACAATAAAAGAAAGAAAACCAAAGTTTCACAGAGTTCAAGTTCTCACACACACACACACACACTAAGGCCTGCTGCCCAAAACACTATAGCTCACAGCTCTGGCAAAAAATGGGGGAAGTGGCAGGGGTGTGGCAGTTTAGGATGGCAGACTATATGCCGTGGCTGACGAGCTGGAACACACCTCAGCTGTGGCTCATGAGGCAGACCTGCAACACAAGAAAAAGGAAAAAAAAAAAAAACTCTTCCACAGAGGGAGAGCCACTAGAGGTCAGCGACCGTAACACCCCCCCACATAAAATATCACATACAGTAAACAGACATTTTTAACAACTGTCACCAAGTCCGTTACTGGGGTTAATACTGGGTCCTGGACAGTGCATCAGCCACCACGTTGTCCATACCTCTCTGATGTCGGATGTCTATGTTGTACTCCTGAGCAAGCAACGCCCATCTCATCAATCTTTGGTTGTGATTGTACATGCGTTTTAGGAATACCAGAGGGTTATGGTCAGTATAGACCATAACAGGGGTGGTGGTTGACCCCACGTACACGTCGAAATGCTGCAGAGCAAGCAACATGGCCAGGGTTTCCTTCTCAATGGTGGAATAGTTGAGTTGATGAGGCTTGAACTTAGCTGAGAAGTAGGAAACCGGGTGACTAATGCCATCAACTCCATCCTGTAACAGTACTGCTCCAGCGCCAGTAGCGCTTGCGTCCACTTCCAGCTTGAAGGCCTTGCTGAAGTCCGGAGCAGCCAGTACAGGGGCACTGCAAAGGAGAGACTTGGCACAGTCAAATGCATGTTGGCACTCAGCAGTCCATACGAAGGGTTCCTTTGGACTGTACAGATGAGTCAGGGGAGCCACTACTGTCGAAAAGTTCCGGCAGAAACATCTGTAGTAGCCCACTAGACCCAAGAAGTGCCTTAGCTCCCGTCTTGTGGTGGGCACCGGGTAGCTCAGTACTGCCTCCACTTTTGCATTCACGGGGCACACCTGGCCGTGTCCTACTTGTTTTCCGAGGTATGTCACTACCGCCTTGGCAAATTCACACTTTGCCAGGTTCAGAGCTAGGGAAGCCTGGGTTAAACGAGCAAAAACATCCCTCAGAGTACTCACATGATCAGTCCAGCAAGAAGAATATACCACAATGTCATCCAAATACACATTACAATTGTTAATGTCCGCTAACACAAAGTTCATAAGTCGTTGGAAAGTGGCTGGTGCATTCCGCATGCCAAACGCCATCACTGTGTACTGCAAGAAATGGTCTGGAGTAACAAATGCTGAAATATCAGAGGCTCTGCTAGTTAGAGGAACCTGCCAGTACCCTTTTAACAGATCTAGCTTTGTTATGTAGGTGGCGGCTCCAATACTGTCTATGCAGTCTTCCATGCGAGGCAACGGGTATGAGTCAGGGACTGTGACTGCATTTACCCTCCTAAAATCAGTACAAAAACGAGGAGAACCATCTGACTTTGGTGTCAGCAGACATGGAGAGCTCCAAGAGCTACGGCTAGGTATCGCCAAACCATTTTCAAGCAGGTACTGTACCTCTTTTTTCATTAATTCCCTCTTGAGTGGGGGGCACCGGTATGCGTGTTGCTTAATAGCGCACGCATCACCCACATCAATGTCGTGCTTTAACACTGGGGTTCTAGATGGTACATCCTCAAACAGACTAGGGTGCGCTTGGATCAGATTTTTCACGTCATCTTTCTCGTCATGAGGAAGATAGGAGAGGTACGTGTCTAAGGCACCAAGAACCTCTGAGTTTGCGAGCCTGCCACTCTGCTGACCTTCACTACCCTTCACCAAACCATCATCATGGTTTATGGGCACAGAAATGAGTGAGATGGAGCCCTCGTGATTGTCTTCCCTGGAGTGAAACTGTTTCAGCATATTTATATGGCAGAGCCGTGTTTTGCGCCTTCTATCCAGAGTGCGAACAATGTAGTCTGTGTCATTGACTTTGCTCTCTACCACATATGGTCCCGCAAATTGGGCTGACAGAGATGGACCAGATGTGGGCACCAACATGAGTACCTGATCACCAGGTTTAAAAGAACGCTGCACTGCCTTCCTGACATACTGCCGCTTCATTTTCCCTTGGGCTGCTGACAGAGACTTCTTAGCTATTGCACAAGCATGGTACAAACGTTCCTGACACTGCGTGACAAACTCAAGCACATTTGATTGCGGCTGCACAGCAGATAAAAACTGTTCTTTCAGAGTTTTTAGTGGCCCTCTCACACTATGCCCGAAAACTAGTTCAGCAGGGCTGAAACCAAGGGACTCCTGTTTTGCTTCACGAGCTGCAAACAGTAGGAATGGCAGTCCCTCATCCCAGTTCTTGTCAGTCACCAGACAATATTTTCGCATCATCAACTTTATGGTCTGGTGCCATCTTTCTAGTGCACCTTGTGACTGGGGATGGTAAGGGCTGGAAGGGATGTGTTTGATACCAAGTGATTGTAAAGTCTGCTTGAACAGTTTTGACTGAAAATTGCTGCCTTGGTCGGTTTGAACAACTCTAGGCAGACCAAATGTTGAAAATAATTTAAGTAGAGCCTTAATTACAGTAGGAGCGGTGATTTTTCGAAGTGGTATGGCTTCAGGAAAATGGGTTGTGGCACACATGATTGTCAAGAGGAACTGATTACCCGCTTTTGTTCTGGGTAGAGGACCCACACAGTCCACTAAAACACGCTCAAAAGGCTCCCCAACTACCGGGATGGGTTTAAGAGGAGCAGGTGGCACCGTCTGATTAGATTTACCCACAATTTGGCAAACCTGGCATGTTTTGCAGAACTTGGCAACGTCTTTCTTCAGACCTGGCCAGAAAAAGTGCTGAAGAATGCGGTCATAGGTTTTAGTGATTCCTAAATGACCTGACCATGGGTGTTCATGCACAAGCCGCAATATGCCACCCCGGTAAGCCCTAGGAATGACTATTTGGCGTACCAACCCTCATCACCTCCTTCCTGCTGTAATGCAGGTCTTGAGACCCATTTCCTTAGCAGTAACCCATCCTCAAGATAAAACCTGTGTGCCTTTTTATTGTTTGTTAACTCGCTTACCTCTTTAAAACACTTAGCGAGTGACTCATCCTTTTCCTGAGCATGGCTCAAACACTCACGTGAGACTGGCAAAGGAAGAACCTCAGACAGAGTAGCCAGACCCTGTTCATCGAGTGCTGGTTTAGAAGGGCTAGCAGCCGGCTCTCTGTCCCCAGTTAGAACAGATCCAAGAACAGTCTCACTCAGGTTCACTTCCTCCAGCTTACGAGCTTGCGACCTGGTAAGAACACTGACAGAAAACACATCAGGGTGGGATTTTAACAGCTCATCCTCTTCTGGGATACAGCTGGGTTTATCCACCACTTCAGGAACAGGGAGTACCTTGTCCCCAGCAATATCATTTCCCATTATAAACTCAACACCTTGAATAGGAAATGAGTTTCTCACTGCAACCTTGAAGAAACCAGAGGCTAACTTCGACTGCACATGAACACAATGTAATGGTGCAGGTATGTAGGCCATCCCAATACCTTGCACTATTGTACTCGCGTTACAAGATGACTCATCACTGACTGGCAAAACGTCGGCCAATAGAAATGATTGTGAGCCACCCGTGTCCCTCAGTATTCTCACGGGCTTCTGATCCCCAGGAAACCCTGTTAAGGAGACAAAACCATCGAAAATGAAGGGTTTAAAACACTTATCAGGTTCACTCATGGTCACATGAGAGGGGGAGTTCAGCGACTTGACTAGGCCAACCCCTTTAGCTTGTTTTAATTGCTGGGGCACTTGTTTACGTTGAAGAGCCAAACACTCAGAAACTATATGCCCCACTTTGTGACAGTAAAAACATTGTCTATCAGACTTGGAACCCGTGGAACCCCTAGGTTGTTGAGGGTGCGGCTTTGTGTCCTTTTTCATTTGTTCATGATAGAGTGATTCAGATTTACCCACAAACACGCTTTTGTGCGTCAAAGCGAATTCTTCTGCCAGGACAGCTGCCTCCTGCAAAGTGGCAACTTTTTGTTCATTCAGGTACAGCACTGTACGGTCAGGAACACAGTTTTTGAATTCCTCCAACAATACCAGTTCACGCAGTGCGTTAAACTCTGAAACTTTGCTTGCTTGACACCACCTATCAAATAGTATCCCTTTTTCCCTTGCAAACTCAAGGAATGTTTGAGCAGTGGATTTCCTCAGGGTCCTGAAACGCTGCCTGTAGGCTTCAGGCACCAACTCATAGGCTCTGAGTATAAATAAAACATTTAAGAAGGATGCAAAATTATGTGCAATTTCAGTATTTGAGCGTGGAGATATTGTGTGTTGTTAAAAAAGAAGCAGCAAGGTAAGGTTAGAAGGTTTTCTTAATGCTATTGTCATCAGTTCGGCTGGAGCCTATCTCCACCGAAATGGAGTACACTGTGGACAGATAGGCACATAAACCTGAACTTAGATTAGATTAGAATTAAACTAGCATTCGTGTTTGTGCGAGGAAGCTGCAGTACCATCACATCACACCAGTAGATGAAAATTCAGCTGTGTTTGTTTGGTGTAATTTGATCCAAATTCAGCCCAAGATCAATGTCTCTTTTGAACATGTATAGGTCTAATACAGCTGTCAAAATATCATGTCACCTACCTCACTGAACTCATTAAATATGCTGAAAAATGTTGGTTGAAAAATAAAATATGTAGAGGTTGTTTTTTAGACTGAGGTCCATATTCTTTCACCAAAAAATACTTCTAATTCAATGTGTAAACCTAAAATTAAAAGAGAATTATTAGAATTAGATTTAGTTTTACTTGTATCAAAAATCTATGAAGGGGTCTTAAGAGTGCTATGATAGTATTTCCTAATCAATTTTTTTGAAAAGAAAAATTAGAGTAGTTGATTAGAGTAGTATATTTAAAAATCAAGATAGGCAGGGTTTGTCCAATGTCTTTAATTGAAGCTTCTTTAGTTTATCATGATAGACTTATGAAGAACCTGCTTCAGAAAGAAAAAGGTGATATTAATATTATATTATTTTTATAGGGACAGTTCTTTAAATAATTTTAAATGTGTGTATCAGGATCACTTAGAATTTTTACCATAATTATCCAATACAATACAAACAGAATACATACAATAATCGAATACAATATATACAAGAAATATATTTAAATATTGACTGGTAAAGGTGACCAAAGAGGACATTTTCACACATCTTATATTTTATGAATGCCAGGTGAGGTGATGATTTCCTGATTATCACTTTCATTTTTTTCACTCAGCTTCAGAGTCAGAAGCTGAGGAGATGCTTTATGGATTAAAACTTGATCTCATTGATATTAATAACTTACAGTATGACTTTATCACAGGACTTACATTATAAATTGATAACCAATGACACCTTTGTTGGAAATTATGTTAAAGTTTATATTGATAGATAACATAAAGGTTAATTTCAGTTTTAGCTACTTCTAAATCATGGTATGATTGCTCTTCATCAGAAGCTCCTCGTGGATTTTCAGTTGGAACAAAGTCCTTTTTCATACCCAGTCACAGGAGACATTTCCTCAAGTTATTTCACAAGAGCATCAGCGCAGATGTTATTGCTGGCCTGACAGGAGCCATGACAGCAGCACCATACAGGAAGCAGTGAGGAGACTGATCTTGTGGCTCACTCCATGTGACACTTTTGTAAATGTTGAGAAAAAGAAAAAAAGGCATTTCTTTCAGAAACTGTTCTGTAACATAGTAATATGTTTGACATGATTGAATTAAATATATCTTACATATGCCGTCCACAAGAATAGAACTGATATCAATGTCGAAGGGTGTTATCTTGGCTGCATCAATCAAAACTTGTGCAATCTCTTTTGCATTAGGGACCAGTGACATTGCAAATCCAATGTCCATGTTATTGATAATGGATCCCTTACTGTGAACGAAAAAACCCAAAACTTAGTTTTGTTTCCTTTATTTACTTGAAATATTTGTAAAATTATGTACCATAAACAATTTACCTGAATGCAGTCACATTGATGGACCGGAATGAAGGATATCTGGCCAGGTAGAAAGATTTAAGCTGCAGAAAAATGAATAAACACACTGTAAGTATGTATTCTTTGCTTTTTGGGATTGTGCTTCTTTACTACAATGTCATTTGGGACATATTATTAGGACTATGTAATATCATAGTGCAATATATATACATAATAGTGTTCGGGGGGTTCTGGTCACCCAGCTACCCATTTCTTGAATGGCTAGCATAATACAGGTTACAGGTCACCTTTATGTTTTATCTTTTTTCTTTAAACACTTGCAAAAGCATGGCAATGAGTTGGAAAAAATAGAAACACCAGAAGTATTTACTGTGGAATTTTAGTTCAGTTTAGATCATGGTGGAAATGTTTTTGGTATATAGTTTATTGCATATAATGTATATCATTTTTCTTTATCTCAATTTGTGTAATCTTATAAACAATGGAGAAATTGTTGACTTTAGGAGGGGATTCATAAATGTATGGATAGAAAAGATGGCCATACATTTTTTTAATGGTATGCTATCAAAATACTGTTATATGACAATATAAGTATATACTCTGAAATTATTCACAATACATACACTTAAGTATTATTTAACTGCTAGAAGAAAACTTACTGCTGTCTCTATCAGTGAAGCTCGTTCTTTAAAAGCTGTGGATGATGACGTCAGCAAGTCAGTTATAAATATCCCATTAACAGATCTGAATTGCACTGCCTTTTTTTGTACTGGCTCAGCAGTTGTAGTTGTTACAGCTTTAGTGGTTGTGGGACTTGCTGTAGTTGTAGTTGCTGCAGTTGTAGTTGCTGCAGTTGTAGTGGTTGTAGGAGTCGCTGTAGTTGTAGTTGTTGCAGTCAAAGTGGTTGTAGGAGTCGCTGTAGTTGTAGTTGTTGCAGTCAAAGTGGTTGTAGGAGTCGCTGTAGTTAAGGAAACAAAGTGTTGCTTTAACAAACAGTTCTGGGATATTATGAATTTTAAAATATGAGAATATCAAATATTGCTTACCTGGGTCACTGACAATAACAGAGTTTGTGCTAATGTTGAAGGTCGCTATGTTTGGAGCTGCATTGATCAAAACATTTGCAATCTCAGTGTTATTGGGCACTGATATAGATGCAAACTCAATATTAACGTCACTGATGATGGATCCATTTCTGCAAAATAGAAAACATTGTTTACTTGCATTCAGTTATCGCAAATATTTATAACTATCATAAAACATTTGGTATATTGCATCAGTATGTAAAAAATTAATTGCCTGAATCTGATCACTCTCATTGAGCGGAATGAAGGAAATGTTGTCTTGTAGAAAGGTTCGAGCTGCAGAAACACACACAATCACTGATCTTTGAGTGTCTATGCATAAGTGAGTGCAAACATTTAAATATTGCTTGACTTCAGCAACAAAACTTACTGTTGACACTGTCCGTCTGGCTCTTTCTGTAAATGCTGAAGATGATGAGTTCTCTAAGTCAAGTGTAAATGTTGCTCCAACATCTCTGAACTGCAACTGCTTTGTTGTAACAGCCTCAACAGTTGTAGTTGTTACATTTGTAGTGGTTGTAGGAGTAACTGTGGTTGCGTTTGTTGGGGTACTGATGATTGGTGTTGTAGCGTTCACAGGTGTACTTGAAGCTGTTGTAGACACTGTAGTTGTATTTGTTCCTGGTGTGGTGCTTGTAAGGTTTGCTGTGGTTGCGTTTGTAGGGGTAGTCATTGTTGTTGTAGTTGAAACCACTGTAAATACCAAGAAAAGGAAACAAAGTGTTGCTTTAACAAACAGTTCTGAGATAATATGAATTTAAAATGTGATAATATTAAATAGTGCTTACCTGGATCACTGACAACAACATTGGTAATGTTGAAGGCTGTTATGTTTGGAGCTGCATTGATCAGAACATTTTCAATGTCAGTGTTATTTGGCGCTGATGTAGATGCAAACTGAATGTAAATGTCAGTGATGATGGATCCATTTCTGCAAAATCAATAAGCCAAATATTGTTTTACTTGCATTAATTCATTGTGTATTATGTATTATATGTAGTCATCAAACAAAAAATAAATTACCGGAATCCAGTCACTTTCATTGAGTTGTATGAAGAAAATGTTTTATTGTAGATCGGTTCAAGCTGCAGAAACACACACAATCAAAGATCTGTGAGTCCATATGCTAAAGTGAATGCATGCATTTAACCACTTTTTGACTTCAAGAGAGAAAACTTACTGTTGTCACTATCAGTGATGATCTATTTTTAAATGCTGGAGATGATGAGATCAGCAAGTCAGCTGTAAATGTCTCTCCAACAGATGTGAACTGCAACAGCTTTGTAAAACCTGGCTCAACAGTTGCAGTTGTTACAGGTGTAGAAAACAAAGAGGAAGAAAAAAAGCAGTTGAAAACAAAGTCATTTTTCATAAACACACAATGTTGTTTTTATACATGGTAGATCTCATTTAAAGGAGTCCCTCTGCTGTTTAACACATTACATTATGTTGGTTTTATCTGAAAAAATAATTAAATAAATAACTAGAAAGATATTCATGCTCCAAAAAATAATAAATCCTATATGATATTAAATATGAACAGGTATATTGCCTAAAAATAAACCACTTCATGTGTGGCATGCGTGACTTCTGTTTACTCACTGTTTATTTGGGTTGCTACGACAGATGCTGAATCAATACTGAGGTTGAAAGTGTTGTTGGGGTTAGACACCGCTTCAACTAAGGTTTGTTGAACAGCTTCAGCTTCTGGGATTTGTGCAGGTGTTATTGTGTTGTTAAACACAACCTGCACTTCTGCTTCAGTATTAGATGCTCGTGTTCTGGTCCCAGCTTGTCTAAAGAAAAAATAAAGAAAAAACTCAATTCTTAATTAAATATGTTAAATTAACATTAATTATTTGCAATTACTGATAATAAGATTAGTGTTGCCATAAATGAACAAAAGTAAAAATCTTACCTGAATGCTATGACAATTACACGTCTGAAAAGTAAACCATATCGACGTCTATAGATGATTTCATACTGTGGGGAGCAAACAAGCAGAAATTAATTAATTTTAATGTAGTTGTAATCAGCTGGAATTTTAACAATATTCCATCTTAATATTTTACTCACCACTACTACCACTTGCTCCTCAAGTGCCTTAAATTGTGGACTGTTTTTATCTTGGAGTTGAGGCACAAAGGGTTGAAGCAAAACTGCTGCAACAAGAACAATTGGTGCTCGAACTACTGCCACTGCTGCTGTTGTTGTTGTTGTTGTTGCCATCGTCGTTGGTGCTGATACTGTTGTTGATGATGTTGTTGTTGTTGTTGCTGCAGCTGAACCAGTTGTTGTAGACACTGTAGTTGTATTTGTTCCTGGTGTGGTGTTTGTAAGATTTGCTGTGGTTGCGTTCGTAGGGGTATTCATCAATGGTGTCGTAGCATTCACAGGCGTAGTTGAAGCTGTTGTAGACACTGTAGTTGTATTTGTTCCTGGTGTGGTGTTTGTTAGATTTGCTATGGTTGCATTTGTAGGGGTAGTCATCATTGATGTTGTAGTGCTCACAGTTGTAGGTAAAACCACTGTAAATGCCAAAAAATGAAAAGAGGTGTTGCTTGAACAAAACAGTTCTGAGATATTATTAATTTAAAAATATGAGAATATCAAATATTGCTTACCTGGGTCACTGACAATAACAGAGTTTGTGCTAATGTTGAAGGTCGTTATGTTTGGAGCTGCATTAATCAAAACATTTGCAATCTCAGTGTTATTAGGCACTGATGTAGATGCAAACTCAATATCAACGTCACTGATGATGGATCCATTTCTGCAAAATAAAAACATTGTTTACTTGCATTCAGTTATCGCAAATATTTATAACTATCATAAAACATTTGGTATATTGCATCAGTATGTAAAAAATTAATTGCCTGAATCTGATCACTCTCATTGAGCGGAATGAAGGAAATGTTGTCTTGTAGAAAGGTTCGAGCTGCAGAAACACACACAATCACTGATCTTTGAGTGTCTATGCATAAGTGAGTGCAAACATTTAAATATTGCTTGACTTCAGCAACAAAACTTACTGTTGACACTGTCCGTCTGGCTCTTTCTGTAAATGCTGAAGATGATGAGTTCTCTAAGTCAAGTGTAAATGTTGCTCCAACATCTCTGAACTGCAACTGCTTTGTTGTAACAGCCTCAACAGTTGTAGTTGTTACATTTGTAGTGGTTGTAGGAGTAACTGTGGTTGCGTTTGTTGGGGTACTGATGATTGGTGTTGTAGCGTTCACAGGTGTACTTGAAGCTGTTGTAGACACTGTAGTTGTATTTGTTCCTGGTGTGGTGCTTGTAAGGTTTGCTGTGGTTGCGTTTGTAGGGGTAGTCATTGTTGTTGTAGTTGAAACCACTGTAAATACCAAGAAAAGGAAACAAAGTGTTGCTTTAACAAACAGTTCTGAGATAATATGAATTTAAAATGTGATAATATTAAATATTGCTTACCTGGATCACTGACAACAACATTGGTAATGTTGAAGGCTGTTATGTTTGGAGCTGCATTGATCAGAACATTTTCAATGTCAGTGTTATTTGGCGCTGATGTAGATGCAAACTGAATGTAAATGTCAGTGATGATGGATCCATTTCTGCAAAATCAATAAGCCAAATATTGTTTTACTTGCATTAATTCATTGTGTATTATGTATTATATGTAGTCATCAAACAAAAAATAAATTACCGGAATCCAGTCACTTTCATTGAGTTGTATGAAGAAAATGTTTTATTGTAGATCGGTTCAAGCTGCAGAAACACACACAATCAAAGATCTGTGAGTCCATATGCTAAAGTGAATGCATGCATTTAACCACTTTTTGACTTCAAGAGAGAAAACTTACTGTTGTCACTATCAGTGATGATCTATTTTTAAATGCTGGAGATGATGAGATCAGCAAGTCAGCTGTAAATGTCTCTCCAACAGATGTGAACTGCAACAGCTTTGTAAAACCTGGCTCAGCAGTTGCAGTTGTTACAGGTGTAGAAAACAAAGAGGAAGAAAAAAAGCAGTTGAAAACAAAGTCATTTTTCATAAACACACAATGTTGTTTTTATACATGATAGATCTCATTTAAAGGAGTCCCTCTGCTGTTTAACACATTACATTATGTTGGTTTTATCTGAAAAAATAATTAAATAAATAACTAGAAAGATATTCATGCTCCAAAAAATAATAAATCCTATATGATATTAAATATGAACAGGTATATTGCCTAAAAATAAACCACTTCATGTGTGGCATGCGTGACTTCTGTTTACTCACTGTTTATTTGGGTTGCTACGACAGATGCTGAATCAATACTGAGGTTGAAAGTGTTGTTGGGGTTAGACACCGCTTCAACTAAGGTTTGTTGAACAGCTTCAGCTTCTGGGATTTGTGCAGGTGTTATTGTGTTGTTAAACACAACCTGCACTTCTGCTTCAGTATTAGATGCTCGTGTTCTGGTCCCAGCTTGTCTAAAGAAAAAATAAAGAAAAAACTCAATTCTTAATTAAATATGTTAAATTAACATTAATTATTTGCAATTACTGATAATAAGATTAGTGTTGCCATAAATGAACAAAAGTAAAAATCTTACCTGAATGCTATGACAATTACACGTCTGAAAAGTAAACCATATCGACGTCTATAGATGATTTCATACTGTGGGGAGCAAACAAGCAGAAATTAATTAATTTTAATGTAGTTGTAATCAGCTGGAATTTTAACAATATTCCATCTTAATATTTTACTCACCACTACTACCACTTGCTCCTCAAGTGCCTTAAATTGTGGACTGTTTTTATCTTGGAGTTGAGGCACAAAGGGTTGAAGCAAAACTGCTGCAACAAGAACAATTGGTGCTCGAACTACTGCCACTGCTGCTGTTGTTGTTGTTGTTGTTGCCATCGTCGTTGGTGCTGATACTGTTGTTGATGATGTTGTTGTTGTTGTTGCTGCAGCTGAACCAGTTGTTGTAGACACTGTAGTTGTATTTGTTCCTGGTGTGGTGTTTGTAAGATTTGCTGTGGTTGCGTTCGTAGGGGTATTCATCAATGGTGTCGTAGCATTCACAGGCGTAGTTGAAGCTGTTGTAGACACTGTAGTTGTATTTGTTCCTGGTGTGGTGTTTGTTAGATTTGCTATGGTTGCATTTGTAGGGGTAGTCATCATTGATGTTGTAGTGCTCACAGTTGTAGGTAAAACCACTGTAAATGCCAAAAAATGAAAAGAGGTGTTGCTTGAACAAAACAGTTCTGAGATATTATTAATTTAAAAATATGAGAATATCAAATATTGCTTACCTGGGTCACTGACAATAACAGAGTTTGTGCTAATGTTGAAGGTCATTATGTTTGGAGCTGCATTGATCAAAACATTTGCAATCTCAGTGTTATTAGGCACTGATGTAGATGCAAACTCAATATCAACGTCACTGATGATGGATCCATTTCTGCAAAATAGAAAACATTGTTTACTTGCATTCAGTTATCGCAAATATTTATAACTATCATAAAACATTTGGTATATTGCATCAGTATGTAAAAAAATTAATTGCCTGAATCTGATCACTCTCATTGAGCGGAATGAAGGAAATGTTGTCTTGTAGAAAGGTTCGAGCTGCAGAAACACACACAATCACTGATCTTTGAGTGTCTATGCATAAGTGAGTGCAAACATTTAAATATTGCTTGACTTCAACAGCAAAACTTACTGTTGACACTATCCGTCTGGCTCTTTCTGTAAATGCTGAAGATGATGAGTTCTCTAAGTCAAGCGTAAATGTTGCTCCAACATCTCTGAACTGCAACTGCTTTTTTGTAACAGCCTCAACAGTTGTAGTTGTTGCAGTTGTAGTGATTGTAGGAGTAACTGTGGATGCGTTTGTTGGGGTAGTGATGATTGGTGTTGTAGCGTTCACAGGTGTACTTGAAGCTGTTGTAGACACTGTAGTTGTATTTGTTCCTGGTGTGGTGTTTGTAAGATTTGCTGTGGTTACGTTTGTAGGGGTAATCATCATTGGTGTTGTAGCATTCACAGGTGTAGTTGAAGCTGTTGTAGACACTGTAGTTGTATTTGTTCCTGGTGTGGTGTTTGTAAGATTTCCTATGGTTGCGTTTGTAGGGGTAATCATCATTGGTGTTGTAGCATTCACAGGTGTAGTTGAAGCTGTTGTAGACACTGTAGTTGTATTTGTTCCTGGTGTGGTGTTTGTTAGATTTGCTATGGTTGCGTTTGTAGGGGTAGTCATCATTGATGTTGTAGTGCTCACAGTTGTAGGTAAAACCACTGTAAATGCCAAAAAATGAAAAGAGGTGTTGCTTGAACATAACAGTTCTGAGATATTATTAATTTAAAAATATGAGAATATCAAATATTGCTTACCTGGGTCACTGACAATAACAGAGTTTGTGCTAATGTTGAAGGTCGTTATGTTTGGAGCTGCATTAATCAAAACATTTGCAATCTCAGTGTTATTAGGCACTGATGTAGATGCAAACTCAATATCAACGTCACTAATGATGGATCCATTTCTGCAAAATAAAAACATTGTTTACTTGCATTCAGTTATCGCAAATATTTATAACTATCATAAAACATTTGGTATATTGCATCAGTATGTAAAAAATTAATTGCCTGAATCTGATCACTCTCATTGAGCGGAATGAAGGAAATGTTGTCTTGTAGAAAGGTTCGAGCTGCAGAAACACACACAATCACTGATCTTTGAGTGTCTATGCATAAGTGAGTGCAAACATTTAAATATTGCTTGACTTCAGCAACAAAACTTACTGTTGACACTGTCCGTCTGGCTCTTTCTGTAAATGCTGAAGATGATGAGTTCTCTAAGTCAAGTGTAAATGTTGCTCCAACATCTCTGAACTGCAACTGCTTTGTTGTAACAGCCTCAACAGTTGTAGTTGTTACATTTGTAGTGGTTGTAGGAGTAACTGTGGTTGCGTTTGTTGGGGTACTGATGATTGGTGTTGTAGCGTTCACAGGTGTACTTGAAGCTGTTGTAGACACTGTAGTTGTATTTGTTCCTGGTGTGGTGCTTGTAAGGTTTGCTGTGGTTGCGTTTGTAGGGGTAGTCATTGTTGTTGTAGTTGAAACCACTGTAAATACCAAGAAAAGGAAACAAAGTGTTGCTTTAACAAACAGTTCTGAGATAATATGAATTTAAAATGTGATAATATTAAATAGTGCTTACCTGGATCACTGACAACAACATTGGTAATGTTGAAGGCTGTTATGTTTGGAGCTGCATTGATCAGAACATTTTCAATGTCAGTGTTATTTGGCGCTGATGTAGATGCAAACTGAATGTAAATGTCAGTGATGATGGATCCATTTCTGCAAAATCAATAAGCCAAATATTGTTTTACTTGCATTAATTCATTGTGTATTATGTATTATATGTAGTCATCAAACAAAAAATAAATTACCGGAATCCAGTCACTTTCATTGAGTTGTATGAAGAAAATGTTTTATTGTAGATCGGTTCAAGCTGCAGAAACACACACAATCAAAGATCTGTGAGTCCATATGCTAAAGTGAATGCATGCATTTAACCACTTTTTGACTTCAAGAGAGAAAACTTACTGTTGTCACTATCAGTGATGATCTATTTTTAAATGCTGGAGATGATGAGATCAGCAAGTCAGCTGTAAATGTCTCTCCAACAGATGTGAACTGCAACAGCTTTGTAAAAACTGGCTCAGCAGTTGCAGTTGTTACAGGTGTAGAAAACAAAGAGGAAGAAAAAAAGCAGTTGAAAACAAAGTCATTTTTCATAAACACACAATGTTGTTTTTATACATGGTAGATCTCATTTAAAGGAGTCCCTCTGCTGTTTAACACATTACATTATGTTGGTTTTATCTGAAAAAATAATTAAATAAATAACTAGAAAGATATTCATGCTCCAAAAAATAATAAATCCTATATGATATTAAATATGAACAGGTATATTGCCTAAAAATAAACCACTTCATGTGTGGCATGCGTGACTTCTGTTTACTCACTGTTTATTTGGGTTGCTACGACAGATGCTGAATCAATACTGAGGTTGAAAGTGTTGTTGGGGTTAGACACCGCTTCAACTAAGGTTTGTTGAACAGCTTCAGCTTCTGGGATTTGTGCAGGTGTTATTGTGTTGTTAAACACAACCTGCACTTCTGCTTCAGTATTAGATGCTCGTGTTCTGGTC
This sequence comes from Perissodus microlepis, assembly GCF_051167445.1. Lineage (NCBI taxonomy): Eukaryota > Metazoa > Chordata > Actinopteri > Cichliformes > Cichlidae > Perissodus > Perissodus microlepis. Next base: position 35,507,069 of record NC_140463.1, read on the forward strand.
CCAGCTTGTCTAAAGAAAAAAAAAGAAAAAACTCAATTCTTAATTAAATATGTTAAATTAACATTAATTATTTGCAATTACTGATAATAAGATTAGTGTTGCCATAAATGAACAAAAGTAAAAATCTTACCTGAATGCTATGACAATTACACGTCTGAAAAGCAAACCATATCGACGTCTATAGATGATTTCATACTGTGTGGAGCAAACAAGTAGAAATTAATTAATTAATTCAAATCAGCTGGAATCTTAACAACACTTCAAAATGAATCTCAGTATTTTACTCACCACTACTACCACTTCTGTCGCAAGTGCTATAAATTCTGGACTATTTTTATTTTCGAGTTGAGGCACAAAGGGTTTAACCAAAACTGCTGCAAGAACAACAACTGGTGTACGAACTACCGCCACTGCTGCTGTTGTTGTTGTTGTTGTTGTTGTTGTTGTTGTCATCGTCGTTGTTTCTGTTGTTGCTGCTGTTGCTGCTGTTGAACCATTTGTTGTTGTTGCCGCAGATTGTGTTGTCGTTGCCGCAGTTGAAACAGTAGTTGTTGATCCAGGTGTTGTTATTGAAGCAGGTGTTGTTGTTGCTGGTGTTGAACCAGTTGTCGTTGAAACAGGTGTTGTTGTTGCCGCTGTTGAACCAGTTGTTGTTACTGTTGTTGAACCAGTTGTTGTTACTGTTGTTGAACCAGTTGTTGTTGCTGGTGTTGAACCATTTGTTGTTGTTGCCGCAGATTGTGTTGTCGTTGCCGCAGTTGAAACAGTAGTTGTTGATCCGGGTGTTGTTATTGAAGCAGGTGTTGTTGTTGCCGCTGTTGACCCAGTTGTTGCTGCTGCTGTTGAACCAGGTGTTGTTGTTGCCGCTGTTGAACCAGTTGTTGCTGCTGCTGTTGAACCAGGTGTTGTTATTGCCGCTGTTGACCCAGTTGTTGTTGCCGCAGATTCTGTTGTTGTTGCTGCAGTTGAACCAGTTGTTGTTGATCCAGGTGTTTTTGTTGAACCAGGTGTTGTTGCTGCTGTTGAACCAGGTGTTGTTGTTGCTGCTGTTGAACCAGTTGTCGCTGAACCAGGTGTTGTTGTTGATCCAGTTTCTGGTGTTGTTGCTGCAGTTGAACCAGTTGTCGTTGCCGCAGTTTCTGTTACTGTTGGGGCAATTGAACCAGTTGTTGTTGCTGCAGTTTCTGTTGTTGTTACTGCAGTTGAACCAGTTGTTGTTGCCGCAGTTTCTGTTGTTATTGATGCAGTTGAACCAGTTGTTGTAGCCGCAGTTTCTGTTGTTGTTACTGCAGTTGAAACAGTTGTTGTTGCCGCGGTTTCTGTTGTTGTTACTGCAGTTGAACCAGTTGTTGTTGCCGCAGTTTCTGTTGTTATTGATGCAGTTGAACCAGTTGTTGTAGCCGCAGTTTCTGTTGTTGTTACTGCAGTTGAACCAGTTGTTGTAGCCGCAGTTTCTGTTGTTGTTACTGCAGTTGAACCAGTTGTTGTTGCCGCAGTTTCTGTTGTTGTTACTGCAGTTGAACCAGTTGTTGTTGCCGCGGTTTCTGTTGTTGTTACTGCAGTTGAACCAGTTGTTGTTGCCGCAGTTTCTGTTGTTGTTACTGCAGTTGAACCAGTTGTTGTTGCCGCAGTTTCTGTTGTTATTGATGCAGTTGAACCAGTTGTTGTAGCCGCAGTTTCTGTTGTTGTTACTGCAGTTGAACCAGTTGTTGTTGCCGCAGTTTCTGTTGTTATTGATGCAGTTGAACCAGTTGTTGTAGCCGCAGTTTCTGTTGTTGTTACTGCAGTTGAACCAGTTGTTGTTGCCGCAGTTTCTGTTGTTATTGATGCAGTTGAACCAGTTGTTGTAGCCGCAGTTTCTGTTGTTGTTACTGCAGTTGAACCAGTTGTTGTAGCCGCAGTTTCTGTTGTTATTACTGCAGTTGAACCAGTTGTTGTAGCCGCAGTTTCTGTTGTTGTTACTGCAGTTGAACCAGTTGTTGTTGCCGCGGTTTCTGTTGTTGTTACTGCAGTTGAACCAGTTGTTGTTGCCGCAGTTTCTGTTGTTATTGATGCAGTTGAACCAGTTGTTGTAGCCGCAGTTTCTGTTGTCGTTGCCGTAGTTTCTGCTTTTGCAACAGCAACTGAGCATATGGACAATAACATTTAGTTTTTTCTCTTTCTGAGACCTGTATTATGATTTTTTGTAATGTATTCAGTTACTTACCCAAAATGATTAACAAAACAGTCAAGCCTCGACCAGCACCCATTGTGGCCTGAAATATTTGACAATGTGCATATTTGTTATAAATTGCAAGTTGTTATTATTGATAAGTGTGTATTCATGGACTTGCTGTTTATTTTTCTCTTTCCACGCACTTTGCCAATGCATGTTTGGGATCAGTGTCATGGTGAAAAATTAAACTGTTGCCAATCAGACACTTTCCAGATGGTATTGCGTGATTGATCAAAATCTGATAGTACTTTTCTGCATTCATAATTTCATAGGTTTTGACATGATCTCAAACACCACTCACCTGAAATGGACTGAAGTGGACAGGCATAAGTCAAATTGTCTTTGGCATTTTTAGAATATTAAAGAAAATGGAACAAATTTTATTTATTTATTTATTATTTGACAGTAACAAAGTCATTTATACCTAGATAAATCTGCCTACATAAGAAGTAGTTGTCTGTTACGCACTGCCTCCACTAACCCCTGCAACCCCCAAAAGTGGAAAATTGTGTACATGGATCTCCAAAAGTTGATTCTGTTCATCTGGACGCAGCGTTTTGTGGGAGAAATGTTTCGTCACTCATCCAAGTGACTTCTTCAGTCTCAGCTGACTGCAGGTTTCCCCAATCTTATAAACAGTACATTTGCATAATGACTGACTTTTGGAGATTTACTGTCCTGGATGATTGAGAATGCATCAAGATGTGTACATGGATATTAAAGTAAGACCGGGCTGATGAAAATATGTGTTCTGGGACACAAAAAGAAGGTTGGAAAGTTTCTAATTCAGAAATTTGTGACCAGAAAACAAATCTATATTCTAAAAGTTGTGATATAACAGAAAACAAAGCAACTTCAGTTTATTAATTTAACTTGTTGTTAATTTAAATTGTTTTTTCTAATAATATTATTTATTTTGTAGTATATACTATGTCATACAAAGTGGAAATAATAATCATGCAATTTTTTTAAACTTTTACAAGGTACTGTTTAGATCATTATTAGGAGCCAGTGAAGTAAATTTTTAAGGCTTGGTTTAAGTTTAAAAACACTACCTGCAGTGAGCTTGTGTGTAAAAAACAAAACAAAAAAACCCCCAAATCACAATAGAACTTTTTTTCCATTATTATTTTAGGTTAAATGTAATAAATGAAAATAAATGACAATAACTAATGCACAATCAATTTCAAATCAAAATGCCTAGCACAAACTCATTACATATAGATCATAGACATAAAAATGTCCTTACCCCAGGGCTGTAATTCTTAGAATCTTTATTATGCCTCCCCTGTGCCTTTCTGATCTCTTGTGTTGCCACCCGTTTGTTCGGGTGTTATATATTTGCTTGACAAGCATGTGATGTATACGCACAATTCTATTGAAACGTTTTGAACCAGCAGTTGAAGATAAAAAGATTAAAAAAAAATTTTTTTAAACATTCCTGAACAGCATTAAGTCAGGTTCATAAGCCAGTCAGCAGCGTTGTTAGTCACCTTTCCACTGACGTGAACTAATCAGATGTCATAACATTATCTCTTTCACAGACTGACCTCTGATCCTTTGAATTAAAATATTTTCGCTCAATAATCCGAAAAGGCATAAAATATATAACAAGACTTCTGAGGTTAACTGTATATATTTCCACAAATCTTTAACTTAAATCTTTAAATCTTTAAATTAAAGACAAGCAGACAAGCAGATGATATCTATCTTGTAAGTTCATCTTTCGCTTTCACCTTGGAACAGTAGACAAGTATTTTCAAAATGTGTTCGGTACACATTGCAATGTTATCTTTTTAAACACTCCACTGACTATCAATGTGAGATCTACTGGCCAAAAATTAAACCAGAAATGCACAAAATCCCTGTCTTTATGTTTGTCTGTTTCTCTTCATGTTCACCTCCTCAGGAGCTGAACATCTAAGTCTCTCAAACAGCTACATCTTATCCCTGGAAGGTTCTTATTCATATCAGACATGATGGCATCTTCATTATGTAGAGCTATAGGTATTTTATGCACCTAGAACACCCTATAAAAGCATCATACCATTTTCATTTGATGACAATAGTATCAAGAAAAATTGGTAAACTTCTTACTTTCAGTCTTGCGCAGATCTATAATCTACACAACAAGTTGAGATCAGAAGTATCTGTAATCGATTGAATGTAATCTGTGTGCCATAAGTCTAAGTTGTAGGCGATCAAATATTTATTTCAATCAACTTTTATGTAATGTGTTTTTTTCAGGATTCTTGGTTGATAATCTGTTGCTCTACATTAAATTTAAGCTACCAAAAAAATTAATGACTGTTCATGTATTTGTAATTAAGCAAACTTAGATATTCAGCAGGGACTCAAATAATTATTTCCCCTACTGTAAATGGACAAGTCTTACCAATTTAATGAGCTATTCATCTTGCTTTTCCCAGTTCTAGCTTCACTTGGTTCTGGTTTGTACCCCTGTTTTTCATCCCCTATTAGTTTGAACCCTCCTGTTACATTCTGATCTTTTCGGTGTGTTTGTTACTCTGCTGTCAGTTCAGCTCAGAAAGTCATAGAATTCATCCTAGGCACCTTATTTAACATAATTGTTTAACATTTTGTTTATTTTTCATGTAGAGTGCTGTGTGGCAGGCAGAAGGGAGGTGGACCCAAAATGCAGGACTCTTGGAGACAGGACTTAAACTCAAAACACAGCTTTATTGCTGGAAACCACTCTACATAAGAATGTATTTCACAAAAGAAAAACAAAACCTCAAACACGAAACTAGACTTGACTGGACTGGACTTGAGAAACAAAAACTAGAAAAAACAACCATGACCATAACAAGACCACACAGCAAAATGAGAGCACAATGCGATAAAGGGCAAAGGCAAACGCAGGGCTTAAATACACAGTGGAGTAAGCAGGGAATTGGAGACAGGAGGGAAACACAGCTGGGAGAAATTAGAGCTAACGAGACAAGGGAAACAAAACTAGACACACTGACACGAGACAGGCTTTCAAAGTAAAACAGGAAACATGACAAGCACAGACTTGACACTGAACTAAACCTGCACTAAACACAAGGGCACAAGAACAAAACCTAACTCTACCTAACTAAACTCTTAACCAGAATTAAACTGAAACATAAAATAGTAGTAATCAAAACGGCACAACTAGAGAATCAGAGCATAAATCATATAGAATAATATCAAAATATCAAGAAACTGAAAATGCTGAGTCATAATGAACCACAACCATGGAAATTTTGTTTATTAGGTTTGTTGTTTTATGAAATAAAACCAAATCATTACTACAGCCACACAAACAATATTTCAAATTCATGTTGTCATTTTTAACAGTTGTCAAAAGGGAAACAAAATAAATATATTTTTAAGGGGTTTTTGTAAGCCAGTTTAACTGGAATCTTGTATTATGTGTTTTGGTAAGCTCCATTCTTCCACAGGCCTGTACAAAACTGTTCATTGATTTAACTGGTTCTTGCTTTGGGTAATAAAAATCTTCTTGAAGAGTATTCATATCTATCTATACTGAACTCAATTTTTTTTATACAAAATGACTGGACTCTTTGTAATAATAATATTTCTAATAAATACAAAGAATAAATCAATCTGTATTTTACAATCAACCAATTAAGACATGTATGCATTCTGACAATATTTGTTCATTCATGCTGCTCTGTTTTGTACCATTTGCGATTTCTTAATCTGTTCCATTGTACCACCAGGCCATACTACTGGGCAATAACAGGATTAGACAAAATCAGTGGCTGAACTAATTGCCACTGACAAATTGTTATTCCTTTTTTCCATAAACCTATATCGATGTTAACTTGTGTTGCTAAGTCTGTCATCAAGATGCTTATATTATATAATTCATAATCTGTTAATGAAAGGCTCGACATTTATCGCAATTTATATTTGCCATTGTATATATCTCAAGAAAAATCTCAAGAAAAATACCTCAAGAAAAATTCCTAAAGACCACCTAAAGAAATTTCCGGAAAACTCGGCTAAGAGAAAATACCAGACATTGATTTTCAAGCTCAATGTAAATCTTTTTGCCTCATATACTGTATTTCTTTTTATGTTTCTACATCTTTCAATAAATCACTACACATGTTATAGTGATATTTTATGGTTGTCATTTGTACTTAGAAACATATAATCAATAATGCTTAGAAATATATAATCGATTGCATATTGATAGAATGTCTCATCCTTAGTAGTCTGCACTCTGTGTGCTTTCCAGAGTGTTCTGGCATACAACAAATGTCCTAAGGTCATGAGAGAGGTCGTACCTTCTCTTTCTATTTTTTGCTCGTCCCCGTTTTGTGAGTGTGGACGCTTCCTCTCTTTGCTCTTTAAATGCTTTGCTTCTTTTATTGATTTTTATTGATTTTCATGCTGATTTTTTCCCTTTTTTCCGTATGAGCTTACCTGCGATAGCTTCTGGACACTTATAGATCATTAGGACTAAAGTGTTCTTAACAGAAACAGCAACATTTTTATAGTTACCTTATCCTCAGCGCTCCCTGTGTCTGTGGCCTACACACAGCTGAAGCCTGATTACAGCGTCTGGGCACCGAACAGCCTCAATAGCCTGGAAAGGTGCTAACCACTAGGCTAACTAGCAACAAGATGCCTTCCCTCTCCACAGATGACTACCACAGCCTCCTGCAGAAGATTGCAGTACTGGAGACAAAAATTCATCGCTTAGAAGTAAATGTGGAGGTAAATGGACTGTGTGGAAATGAAACAACCTTGCCTTTGATTCAAAACAATGTAGATGAGCAAGCTAGTACACAGCTAAGGAGCACAGATAACATGACCAAGAAAGTAGACTCTGTGCATTATAATAAATCCTCAAGCGATAATCCCCCCTCGGACTGTCTTGGTGCAAAACCAAGACATAAATCATGTCTCCTGGAAGGGGGAGGATGTATTATCTTCATCAGAGGCAAGAAGAGGGGTCCCTATTTGCCTCCAACTCTCTCAACAACACCAACGACCAGGACCAGGGACCACGACCTTCCCCTGTCCCCCAAACCCCTGACAGGCCATCACCCTCCTCCACCTCCCTTTCTCCCTCCTTCCCACACCTGAAATTCACTGAGAAGATGATGGAGCGGGTCAATCCTGGGATCAGATCTCCCCCCCAGCCCAATCCCTTTTTGTCCCCCATAAACCCCCCACCAGAGCAGCCAAAGGTTTGCCATCGAGCCCCGCCCTCAACAGAGCACTCGAAGTTACATTGCCCAGCCTCGCCCCCCTTAGTTCCTCCTTACCACCTTCATGCTCTGTCTCCGCAGTCTGATGTGTGATGTGTGGAGGGTCTGGGCTGCGAGGAGTATGGCAGTGGTGACGTTTCCCAGGAGAAGCTGGGACCCTGTTTACTAGAAATGAATGAAATTCCTGTACTTTTAGGTGACAGAAGGAGACATGTGGCCTGGTCAAAACACAGAGAGCTGCACTCTAAAAGACCTTTAAATATAGTAAACATACCTTGTGTGCCACAGACTGCTCCCAAACACGAGGGGGCAAATAATACCTCTAAAACACTTAAGCTGGCTTTATTAAACGTTAGATCTTTAGCTGGGAAAACATTTTTAATTAATGATTTAATCACTGAGCACAGCCTTGATTTTATGTTTTTAACTGAAACTTGGTTGGACCAAAGTAACAGTGGAGCTGTTCTCATCGAGACGACCCCTCCTAACTACAGTTTTATCAGTGAGGCCAGGGTGAGCAGGAGAGGAGGAGGGGTTGCTGTCTTATTTAATGAATCATTTCAATGTAAGCAGCTATCTCCTGGAAGTTTTCAGTCTTTTGAATATGTGGCTTTACAGCTGAAGGCCCCATCCAAAGTTGTGTTTCTTAATGTTTACGGGCCTCCCAAATACTGCACAGACTTTTTTAATGATCTCAGTGAACTGCGTTCTGTGATCTGTGTTGATTTCGACTGTGTAATTATTGTTGGGGATTTTAACATCCATGTGGACAACCCTCAGGACAAAGGGACTAAAGACCTGAGTAACACTCTGGGCAACTTTGGGCTGACTCAGCATGTAACAGAGGCCACACATAATAGAGGACACACTCTTGACCAATTGATCTCCAAGGGCCTGAGCATTTCAAAGGTTACTGTGTCTGATGTGGGCCTGTCTGATCATTACTGTGTTTTCTTTGAAAGTAAAATTTCAGCCCACACAAATATATCAACAGCAGTGATCACAAAACGGTGTATAACTGAATACAGTAGTGAGATCTTTAACCAGGTCTTCCCATTAACACCTGACCTGTCCAGAGGTTCAGTCAATGAGCTCATCAATAGCTTCAATGCTAAAATGTTAAATGTTATGGACACTACTGCTCCCATTAAACTCCACACTGGTGAAAAATGAAAAAAAAGAGTGTAGGAAAGCTGAGCGCAGATGGAGAAAAACAAACCTCCAGGTTCATTATGACATCTATAAAGAGAAACTTTGCAATTATAATTTACAACTGAGGAGTGCAAGGAGGTCCTACTTCTCTGACATCATCACCAAAAACAGTCATAATGCTCGGGTCTTATTTTCTACAGTTGACAGGCTAACAAAACCTCCTGTGTCAGTGGCAGCTGAACTTCATTCGACCATGGCCTGCAATGACTTTGCCAAATTCTTCACAGGAAAAATCCAAAAGATTAGACAAGCAATTGGTACATCAACAGCAGATTCAGGATATGTACTGTGTTCACCGAAAAACTGTTTAAACACCATCAAACAGTTTCACCCTATTAACAGCAAAGACCTGGAGGACATCTTAGGTCAACTGAACTCCTCCTCTTGCTGTTTAGATGTCCTGCCAACAAGTTTTTTCAAAAAGGTCTCAAAGACTTTGGAGTCAGACCTGTTACAGATCGTCAACTTTTCTTTAATGTCAGGTGTGTTTCCAGAACCACTAAAAACTGCTGTAATTAAACCTATACTGAAAAAGGACAATCTTGACAAGACACAAATGAACAACTACAGGCCGATCTCAAATCTCCCATTTTTAAGTAAGATCACTGAAAAAGCAGTTTCTCAACAGCTCAATTACTTCTTAAAACAGAATAACTGCTATGATGCCTTCCAGTCAGGTTTTAGACAGAACCACAGCACTGAAACCTCTCTGACCAAAGTGTTTAATGACATATGTCTGAATACAGACAGTGGAAAAATGTCAGTCTTAGTTTTACTGGATCTCAGTGCAGCATTTGATACAGTTGACCACAACATATTACTCAAATGACTGGAGAACTGGGCAGGTCTTTCAGGAACTGTACTAAACTGGTTTAAAACATACTTAGAAAACAGGAAATACTTTGTATCAATAGGTAACTTCACATCTGAGCAGACAAGTATCACATGTGGAGTTCCCCAAGGTTCCATCTTGGGACCCCTTCTGTTTAACATTTACATGCTCCCACTGGCACAGATTATAAAGAACAACAAAATAAACTATCATAGCTATGCAGATGACACACAAATATATATCACAATGTCACCAGGAGACCAAGGCCCTGTACAGGCTCTTGGTAAATGCATTGAGGAAATTAATGACTGGTTGTGCCACAATTTTCTCCAGCTAAACAAAAACAAAACTGAAGTAATAGTCTTTGGTGACAAAGAAAAACGATTACAGGTCACCAGAGAACTTCAATCTATACACCTAAAAACCACAAACCAGGCGAGAAATTTGGGTGTAGTGATGGATGCAGACCTAAACTTAGAAAAACACATTAAGACAATAACAAAATCAGCTTACTATCACCTCAAGAATATTTCAAGGATAAAAGATCTGATGTCTCAACAGGACCTGGAAAAACTAGTCTATGCATTCATCTTTAGTAGGCTTGATTACTGTAACAGCCTCTTTACAGGTCTACCTAAAAAATCAGTCAGACATCTACAGCTCATTCAGAACTCTGCTGCTCGAGTCCTCACTAAGACCAAAAAAGTGGACCACATCAGTCCAGCTCTGAGGTCTTTGCACTGGCTGCCTGTCCATCAGAGGATAGACTTTAAAGTTCTGATGCTCGTCTATAAAGCTCTGAATGGTTTAGGACCAAAATACATCAGTGACCTCCTGACCCAGTATGAACCTTCCAGATCCCTCAGGTCATCTGGATCCGGTTTTTTATCAGTTCCCAGAGTCAGAACCAGACACGGAGAAGCTGCATTCAGCTTTTATGCTCCATATATCTGGAACAAACTCCCAGAAAGCCAAACTCTCAGATCAGCTGAAACACTCAGTTTATTTAAATCCAGGTTGAAGACTCACCTATTCTCAGCTGCATTTGAATAAAACACCAAATCCACACTTTTAAGCTTAAATTTCAAAACTTACATTTTAACTACTGATTTTATCTACTGTTTTTTTCTGTTTTTTTTTAACCAATTTTAAATCATGCTTTTTATTTGTTTTTGTTTTTTAATGTCTCTGTAAAGCACTTTGAATCACCTTGTTGTTGAATTGTGCTATATAAATAAACTTGACTTGCCTTGCCTTGCCCTGCCTATATAGTATGGGAGGACACCTACTCTGTATCTGTTTGAGTACAAGAGCCCTTTGTTTAGGTGGACCGCTGGACTCCTGGCACGTTTTTTTAAGGAGGCGTTCACAGGGTCATATCTTGACCCACATACACACATAAACCCCCACATACACACACATACACATACATACACACATACAGACTGGTACTCTTTGTTCACGTATATTCCTTTTCGAGATGTCATATGTTATTTGAAAGATTGAACTGTTAAATTCAAATGTAATGCTATGGAAAAATATATAAAATGATTCGTATAAACTTTTTTTACATCAAATAATTATTATTATTATTGTTATTTAGGGCAATCGTGGCTCAAGAGTTAGCAGTTTGCCTTGTAATCAGAAGGTTGCTGGTTCGAGCCACGGCTCGGACACTCTCGGTCGTTGTGTCCTTGGGCAGGACACTTCACCTAAGGGGTAAATACAACATGTGATCAAATTAAACTGATCATATCAGCATATAGCCAAAATGCATACTGTGTGGAATGTATCTGGAATTTAAGATGATATGGAAGCAAAGGTGGGGGGATACTGTTAAATCATGCATAAGGCATTCTTAGATTTTTACAAAAGCATTTATAATACCGGGTGACCGTGGCTCAGGGGGTTGGGAAGCGCATCTGTAACCGGAAGGTCGCCGGTTCGATCCCCGGGCTCTCTGTCCCACCAGAGTCGTTGTGTCGTTGGGCAAGACACTTTACCCTACCGCCTACTGGCCAGAGGGGCCGATGGCACGATATGGCAGCCTCGCTTCTGTCAGTCTGCTACAACTGTAGCTTCCACCAGTGTGTGAATGTGAGAGTGAATGAATAGTGGCATTGTAAAGCGCTTTGGGTGCCTTGAAAAGCACTATATAAATCAAATCCATTATTATTATTATTATTATAAACAGTGGTATTTGTCAAATTTGTGATTACTAACTACTGTTTAGGGGGCCCAAAGTTTCACAAATACCACAGCTACCGTAATGATTTGTTGCTTATTATTTAATCTTGAATTTAGCAGGTATGATGAGTCTCTTTGGCTTCCCCCACCAGAGAGCTTAATGAATGCTATATAATTTTAAATTCATCACTTGTTGTGAATTCTCCCACAGACAACAATGTCTCTCTGATTCCTCTTGTCAGTCATTAGTTACCATCATTCATACCAGAAGTAGTATATATTGCTATTTCCAAGGTAGTTTATTAAAGTTGGCCTTGGTTTTTTTGTGTTATTTCTTCCTGAAAAATCTGAATTAGTGATCACAGTAATGGAGGCTAAATGTATAATTAAGTTTGAAAAATATAAACTGTATGAAGTGTATAAGTGCAGTGACTTTAATTGACATTTTTTCAGTATATCATGATACACTTTATTTAGACATTTAGAAGGAAAATGAGAATATACTGTTATATTCATATATATTTTTATAAATATGTGTTCATTTACAGATCCTAATCATTTTTTTATATTTCTAAACAGAAAAAAAGAACATATGTAGCATAAAAGCAATAATAGTGACATGGTAATCACACAGGACATTGTTCACATACATTTTACATGCCACCATCAAACTGCTGGGACTGTTAGTTCAAGGAGTGTGCACTTATAATGGTAGCTTTTATTTAATGCCAGCATCAGCAAGTGAACTGCTCCTATTTGGATTAAAACATCTTCCGGCCGTGTTCAGTTTCTGTAGAAAAATGCACATGAGTATTCAAGCTCTCAGTTGATATTACTCTTTCAGTGGATCAGATGCTTAAAATTACTTCATTCATGGATAAGAATTCAGAGTTAAACAGGTAAACAAACATAGTTCAAATCAGTGCTTTATGCTATCAAGGCTAAGCAAGGCGAGGCTTTGCTCCTTATGCCTTGTGTTTTCTGTTTGCATCTAAAAAATTTGGAATGTCATCTCATTTTTGGCAACACACTTAGCGTGTAAAGGCCTTTACATTTATAGTTCAACATTCAACATTTGCATCATAGACTAAACTACCTCTTCTTTCAGTGGGAACAAAGTCCCTTTTTCATACCCAGTCACAAGCAAACATTTTCAAAAGTGATTTTAAAAGAGTATCAGCACAGATGTTATTGCATGTCTGACAGGAGCCGTGACAGCAGCACCATACAGGATGCAGTGAGGAGGCTGATCTTGTGGCTCACTCCATATGACACTTCTGCAAATAATGAGAAAAAGAAAAAAAGCACTGTTTTCAGAAAGTGTTCTGCAATATAGTGATATGTTTGACAAGACTGTATTAGGCAAATCTTACGTGTGCCATTCACAGATATAGAGCTGGTGTCGATGGTGAAGGCTGTTATGTTGGAGGGTGCATCAATCAAAACCTTTCCAATCTTAGTTGCATTAGGAACCGATGAAAAGATGCGTTATTGACAATTGATCCAGAGCTGCAAAAAGAAAAAACAATTATTTGTGTTCATTTGTGATAAACATTAGTAAAATTGCATCCATCAAAAATTAAAATACCTGAATGAAGTCACATTGATTGAGCGAAATGAATAAAATATTATGATTGGCTCAAGCTGCAGAAATAAGAAGAAATAAACTGTATAAGTATACTTTCTTTTAATGGCTTGTGCTTCTTTACTTCCCAGCTAACGATTGTATGCATTTATTATGTTTCACTTGCACTTAGTAAGAACGAATCATTTTTGATTATTTTGTATATTTCTTTAAATATATATGTAATTTTAATTTTTTCATTCCAGTCTAATGACTTTATAAGTCAAAAGAAAATGTAGCTTATTTTAAGAATATAGAATCATTATAATTTTTCATAGCTAATTATTTCAAAACTATATAAGAGCTGTTTGACTTAAAACAATACTTACTATTTTAACTATCAGCCTCACTCGTTGTTGAAATGCTGTAGATGTCGAATTCAGCAAGTCTTGAACTTCTATTTGTGTCACACAATTGGGGTAACAACAACAACAACAACAACTGGAGTCTGGAGAAGTCCCTATTATTGGATTTCCAGTTATGGTAACTTTAGTTGTACTTGTCCCAGTTGTAGCTGCCCCAGCAGTTGTAGCAGTTCCAGTTGTAGTTGACCCAGCAGTTGTAGTTGTGCCAGTTGTAGTT